>NC_069499.1:22513325-22515825 GCF_027579735.1 Bombina bombina | reverse complement strand
GTGGCTGCTCTGTTTTAGTTACTGAAGAGCATGACGACGCTGATATTAATATCTCTGAAGGGCCCCTAACCCAATCTGAGGGGGCCAGGGAGGTTTTGTCTGAGGGAGAAATTACTGATTTAGGGAACATTTCTCAGCAGGCTGAATCTGATGTGATTACATTTAAATTTAAATTGGAACATCTCCGCATTTTGCTTAAGGAGGTATTATCCACTCTGGATGATTGTGAAAATTTAGTCATCCCAGAGAAACTATGTAAAATGGACAAGTTCCTAGAGGTGCCGGGGCTCCCAGAAGCTTTTCCTATACCCAAGCGGGTGGCGGACATTGTTAATAAAGAATGGGAAAGGCCCGGTATTCCTTTCGTCCCTCCCCCCATATTTAAAAAATTGTTTCCTATGGTCGACCCCAGAAAGGACTTATGGCAGTCAGTCCCCAAGGTCGAGGGAGCGGTTTCTACTTTAAACAAACGCACCACTATTCCCATAGAGGATAGTTGTGCTTTCAAAGATCCTATGGATAAAAAATTAGAAGGTTTGCTTAAAAAGATGTTTGTTCAGCAGGGTTACCTTCTACAACCCATTTCATGCATTGTCCCTGTCACTACTGCCGCATATTTCTGGTTTGATGAACTGCTTAAGGTGCTCGATAGTGACTCTCCTCCTTATGAGGAGATTATGGACAGAATCAATGCTCTCAAATTGGCTAATTCTTTCACTCTAGACGCCTCTTTGCAATTGGCTAAGTTAGCGGCTAAGAACTCTGGGTTTGCTATTGTGGCGCGCAGAGCGCTTTGGTTGAAATCTTGGTCGGCTGATGCGTCTTCCAAGAACAAGCTACTAAACATTCCTTTCAAGGGGAAAACGCTGTTTGGTCCTGACTTGAAAGAGATTATCTCTGATATCACTGGGGGTAAGGGCCACGCCCTTCCTCAGGATCGGCCTTTCAAGGCAAAAAATAGACCTAATTTTCGTCCCTTTCGTAAAAACGGACCAGCCCAAGGTGCTACGTCCTCTAAGCAAGAGGGTAATACTTCTCAGGCCAAGCCAGCTTGGAGACCAATGCAAGGCTGGAACAAGGGAAAGCAGGCCAAGAAACCTGCCACTGCTACCAAGACAGCATGAAATATTGGCCCCCGATCCGGGACCGGATCTGGTGGGGGGCAGACTCTCTCTCTTCGCTCAGGCTTGGGCAAGAGATGTTCTGGATCCTTGGGCGCTAGAAATAGTCTCCCAGGGTTATCTTCTGGAATTCAAGGGACTTCCCCCAAGGGGGAGGTTCCACAGGTCGCAGTTGTCTTCAGACCACATAAAAAGACAGGCGTTCTTACATTGTGTAGAAGACCTGTTAAAAATGGGAGTGATTCATCCTGTTCCATTAAGAGAACAAGGGATGGGGTTCTACTCCAATCTGTTCATAGTTCCCAAAAAAGAGGGAACGTTCAGACCAATCCTAGATCTCAAGATCTTAAACAAATTTCTCAAGGTCCCATCGTTCAAGATGGAAACCATTCGAACTATCCTTCCTTCCATCCAGGAAGGTCAATTCATGACCACGGTGGATTTAAAGGATGCGTATCTACATATTCCTATCCACAAGGAACATCATCGGTTCCTAAGGTTTGCATTCCTGGACAAACATTACCAGTTCGTGGCGCTTCCTTTCGGATTAGCCACTGCTCCAAGGATTTTCACAAAGGTACTAGGGTCCCTTCTAGCGGTGCTAAGACCAAGGGGCATTGCAGTAGTACCTTACCTGGACGACATTCTGATTCAAGCGTCGTCCCTTCCTCAAGCAAAGGCTCACACGGACATTGTCCTGGCCTTTCTCAGATCTCACGGCTGGAAAGTGAACGTGGAAAAGAGTTCTCTATCCCCGTCAACAAGGGTTCCCTTCTTGGGAACAATTATAGACTCCTTAGAAATGAGGATCTTTCTAACAGAGGCCAGAAAAACAAAGCTTCTGGACTCTTGTCGGATACTTCATTCCGTTCCTCTTCCTTCCATAGCTCAGTGCATGGAAGTGATCGGGTTGATGGTGGCGGCGATGGACATAGTTCCTTTTGCGCGCATTCATCTAAGACCATTACAACTGTGCATGCTCAGTCAGTGGAATGGGGACTATACAGACTTGTCTCCGAAGATACAAGTAAATCAGAGGACCAGAGACTCACTCCGTTGGTGGCTGTCCCTGGACAATCTGTCTCAAGGGATGATGTTCCACAGACCAGAGTGGGTCATTGTCACGACCGACGCCAGTCTGATAGGCTGGGGCGCGGTCTGGGGATCCCTGAAAGCTCAGGGTCTTTGGTCTCGGGAAGAATCTCTTCTACCGATAAATATTCTGGAACTGAGAGCGATATTCAATGCTCTCCAGGCCTGGCCCCAGCTTGCGAGGACCAGGTTCATACGGTTTCAATCAGACAACATGACGACTGTTGCGTACATCAACCATCAGGGGGGAACAAGGAGTTCCCTAGCGATGGAAGAAGTAACCAAAA
>NC_069499.1:22248325-22508325 GCF_027579735.1 Bombina bombina | reverse complement strand
AAATTTGGTTAAAATTTCATGCTTAATCTGAATCACAAAATAAAATTTTTGGATACAGTGTCCCTTTAATGATATTTTAGATGGAGTTTAATTCATCAGTTGTAATGAAGATGCGCTTGAACTTCCTTTTTAATAGAGATAGTGGAGGGAGTGGGAGAACTGGAACTCACTGGGTGAGGTTTTTTCCCTATTTTGGTAAGGGCAAGCATGTTCTGTTACAGAGTTTGGACTGTCTGTTGTTTTTGTAAAACGCAGGTTAAAATGTCCTTGGTGGTTGTAAGAAGTTCGCTGCTAAATTTAGCTGCGCATTTCATTTCTTGCTGCTTTGTGACTCCGTCTTCTTCTCTAGCTGAGAACGGAGAGGCGCCATTTCTAGTCTTTGCTAAAGCCGATTATGCTATGGAGATTAGATCCCGCCTCCTTCTCTGACTGAGAACGAAGCAATTCTGTTTTTCCTGTCTTTGAGTGTCAAGAGACGTGTTGAAGGGATCGTTTGTCGTTTAAGAAATTTGCTTACTCTGTCATAGGAATGTCAAAATAATTCTGCTGCGATTTTTTTCGTTCAAGCCCAAATTTATTTTTTTTTTTTAAAAAAGGCTAAAACTAAGCCCAAAAAATAGGTACTCACTATTCCAGAAGTCCGGCTGTGAAGGTCTTTTTCCAGACGGATCCATCATTTTCTAACTTCATCCTGAACAAAGGCGGCCCAGAGCTGTCTTCCCCGATGCATCGATCCTCAGTGGCAGTCCTCAACGGCGGCGGTCCGCTCCTCTCCATCCGATGTCCATCGTACACTGAAGATTGAATGCAAGGTACCGTTGGCGGTTTAGGGGTTAATAGATTAAGTAGGTGTATTGCAATGTGGAGGGTTGGCGGTTTAGGTGTTTGTTAATGCTTTGTGCGGGAGGATAGTTTTTTTTTTTGTTATACTTTGTGTGGACGGTTACGTGTTTTTTGTGTTTTTTCATTTCTTGCGGGCGGTTACGTGTTTTTTAGTTATTTCGTGCGGGCGGTTACGTGTTTTTTTAGTTATTTTGTGCAGGGTTTTTTTTTTATTTTGTTTTGGTTTTTTAAGGCTTCGGGATTGCCTATGCTGCATCCAGGTGGATTCTTTTGGCTAAGCACATGCGTGCATAACTGGCGACGGGACAGACGCGTTACAAACGCAGTTATAGTATAAATTATACCTGGTCACTTTTTTAGAACTTTGACACATCACATAAAAATGGCTGCAGTCGCTGCAACTAATTCTAATGCACAAGCTGTCTAGGCCTGCTGTACCACTGTAAGTGGGGAGAATAAAGCATAGCCATTATTTTATTGGTGCTACAGGTATTTTTTAAGTTAAGGACAAAGTATATAATAGAAGAAATGGAAGTAAAAATTCAATATATTTTCTTCTTAAACGGGGAGAGTCCACAGCTGCATTCATTACTTTGGGGAATTCAGAACCTGGCCACCAGGAGGAAGCAAAGACACCCCAGCCAAAGGCTTAAATACCTCCCCCACTTCTCTCATCATTCTTTGCCTTTCGTCACAGGAGGTTGGCAGAAAAGTGTCGGAAGATTAAAATTAGTACTCTTCAGAATGGGACTGGAGTTTTAAGTAGGCCTGTCAGCCTCTCAGTGAGAGCTTGGATAAAAGTTAGAGTCCAGAGATGCAGGGAGAGTCTTTCTGCGAAACCATCCCGACTCATATTAACAGCTCCTTAGCAATCAGCGTTGACGAGTTTCGCTGCCTGCTTTGTTTGCTCAAGTCCATGTCAGAAGTGTCACACTTGAAGGGCCGTGTTCCTGTTCCACGGAGTAGATTCCAGTAAGATTGTTTAATTTTACTTAAGATGTGTGAAATGTAAAGTAAACGAAGAAGTCAGGGACTCAGTAGGACTCCTTTATCTTATGGAATTGAGGGTTAATATCTCCTGAGGGGGGTTATTGAACAGGGGGGACTTTAATCATGTTTATGTGATTCTGTTTGCTAATGTGTAGTGATATTTGGGCTCGTGGCTATATCGGAACATAACAGCCTTTTTTGTCAGGCTGCGCAGCCCTTGTGGCTTTGGCGCGTTTTTCATTGGCCTGCACGGTGTACCTTGTGACCGGGCGTGGTCACGTTTCTAGTCTCCATTTCCGTATTCCTGACTGCCCCAGCCATTGGAGGTGTAAGGTGACTTTTTTTTTTTTTTTCTAGCCATAATTTCTATCCTAGTTATGGAGGATTCTGATTTTTTGCAGACGAATATCTCTGATTCAGATTCTTCTTCTTGCGAAGAGTATGAAATGGCTGGGGTAATCCATGCCCATCAGTTATGTTTCGCATGCCGCTTTAGAGTGCTCTTTTCTCCCGAAACAGGGAACTTGGAGTCTGCCGAACCATCCACCCCTGGGGACCCGATATCCCGTTTGGGGAGTACCGTAGAACCTTCTTTGGCTACGCAAGCAGGTGTCCCTAATGCTGTTACCCCTTCTCCGGAAGGCGGCTTGTTTCCTCCAGAGGTTACGGCACGGTTCCGCATGGCCATTTCATTGGCATTGGAGCATTTACATCTTCCAGGGAGGGAGACATTAGTGAGATACTGTCTGTGTTCGGTTAACCAGGGCTAGTCAGGCAAGGGATCGTCTGGGAAAGCAGTTGCCTCTGAGGCTTCAGGGGCCCAATCCTCGGGGTCGGGGTCGTCCATTTCCCCGGCAGAGGTAAGTCTTACTTTTCGTTATAGACTGGCGCACCTTCGTGTCCTGCTGCGGCATGTTTTGGCAATGCTAGAGGATCCCAGCCCGGATGGGTTGAGGGGTCCTCAGTCTTCCGTTCCGGATAGCAAGCTGGGTTAGACGTGGGGGGGATGAAGTTAATCTCCTTGGAGTCTCCAATTTACCTTTTTCTTTGGGGTATCTCATTCCAGTTCTGAGCTTCGGGAGAATGGGGTTTCTGATTGGCTGGTCCTGTCAGTGTACCCATTTTTCTTGGGCGTTCACCTGTGAGTGCTGCCCTTTTTTTCGTTGATCTGGTTAGGATGTATTTGTGTTTTTTTTTTTGTTTTTTAGAAGCTCATGTTTGTTATATTTTCCCCATTGGGAAACGTTTCTTCTCTGGAATTCGATACTAGCAATTTTGTGGTCGCTTGGACACTTCTTTAGAAGTTGCATGTTAAGGTGTTAGTTACATAGTTCTAAGATCTTTTGTCGATCCATTCTGGGGTTTCGAGTTCCTGAGTGCCCTCTCTAGCAGGCTGGTCCAGGTCAGGCGCTGGTTTCTGTTTCTTAAGAATTTATACTATCCACGTGGTGCTGGTGTATCTGGCTGACCTGGTTGGGTGGCGAGTTCTATCTCAGATGAGAGGTTCGTTATGCTATGGTTCCTCCTTCAGTTCCATAATCCTTTCCATTTGGTAGGGATTACCATGGTGAGGAACTCCATGAGAGTTTAATTCTGTTGGTGAGACTCTGCCCTTGACGGGGTTAAGAGAGGAGGCCTTTTCGTGCATTGACGTCAGGCTGGTTCTCGTTGCTTCTTTTTGGGCGGGGCATCAAGGGGTTTGTAATCAGTCCTTTTGGTCCTGTTCCTGCTAAGAAGCGTTCCGAAGGCTCTTTGACCTCGGAGTTAGTTTTCTATATTTCCGTTTGAACTGGAGGTTTAGACGACTCCTTTTTGACCTACTCTTTTAAGATTTTTGACCTTGGTACCTCTTCCTGAGGGTTCGAGATGACTTAGGCTTCCCTTTTCCCTTACTGGGGATAGTTGGTGGGTCATCGGTTCTGGAAGTTCGGGCGTTTTCATCCTCCTCCTTCCTCATACTGCGTCTCCTCTGCTCCCATGTTTTGGGGGGCTCTGGAGAATGCGTTGGTCTCCTTCTTTGTCCTGGAGCTAACTTTTGATATGTCGTTCCTTGGGATATCGAAGCTCGTCATCTTTTTGTCCCATGGTCTAAGGGGGTTACCATGAGGTGGACCCAGATGGATCATTTTTGGAGTTTTGCAGACTCTGTTGCAGAGGTGCGTTATTTCTTGGCAGCTTCTTAGCTGTTGGTCTTGAGGGTATTGTCCCTCAAGCTTTGAAGACTTATATTCTCCGTCTCTGGGATGCTTAGTGAACGTCCAGTGTCCTAGGACCTTTGGATGTGCTGCACTTGCATCTCCTAGGGTTCTTCGTATGAGGTATTCCTATGGTTCCTCGGGTTCCTAGCCTGTGGCCGGCTCCGGTTTCCGGGTGCCCGGTTTTTCTGGACATGGTCTAGGATATCTGACCGGACCTCCTAGTTGGATCCTGAGTGATTCAGTCCTTAAGGTTTCAAGTCATCCGCTTGCTCCTTCAGGTGTTGTCTTCTCTCCGGAGACTTGAGATTGCCCTGATGGCTTGTTAGCTGCCTAGCAAGCGGGAGATTGATCTCGAATTACAGCCTTCCACTTTATTGGTGGGCTTGCTGGCTATTTGCTTGGCTTCTGGGCCGGCTGTTACAGCCGGAAGGGTCCTTTTCAGTCGGTTCTGTTTTTGCTGTCTGTTGGATGACGTATGCTCCGTGCCTGTGGGTGAGCAGTAGTCTCTTTCATTGCCCTCCCCTTGGGGGATCGGGATATACCATAGTATCCGCCTGATGCATGGAGCGGGGTCCCTCTGCCTTGTGTGTACAGTGTCATGTAGGGGCGGATTCTGGTATTGTGCTAACACTGTTGTTTCAGTGTGGTCTCCCTTTGTCTGGGAGTATACCTTCTTGTAGGGAAGGCATCTGGGTCCGGGTTCTGGATCCCGGGATCGTACCATGTTCTGTTCTGGCTTGGTGGTTTAGCATGCTAGTCTTGTTACATATGGTCAGGGTTTGCCTACCTTGGATAGCGTTTAGTCCTTTTGGAGTTCAGGGTGGTACAGGGAATTATTTATTTCCCTTCCCTCGGACATGCCAGTCCTTTTGGGGCTGGGTCCATTGCCTCGATGAAGCAGTCCATGTAACCTAATGATTGGTTTTGGGGCTCTGCATCTCAAGGGTTGTTGGTTCGAATCTAGCTGTTGGTGCTGGTTATACTTTGAACGGTCTGAGGTCTATTGGCTCGGTCGAGCTCGACCATGTTCTTCTCCAGATCTTGTGATCTCTCCATAGGTGGAGCATAGCAGAGTTTTTTACTCAGCAGGGAGCTGTTTTCTGCTGGATTTTGGATGTTTTTCCTGTTTTCCCTCTTTTTCCATGGGAGGGAATGGGTTTTTGCACTTCCTGGAGGGTCCCCTCTGTGGGAGTTTCCTGGTGCAGTTCCTAGCCTGATAGGCTAGTGTTCGTGACTGGTGTCTACTAGTCTTCTGTTGCAGCGTGGAAGCGGAGCGTTTCATCTGGAGCACGACATGGTGCTAATTTTTGGCAGTTCTGTGGGGTATTTGTTTATTCCTCGATCGCTCATTCATGAGTGCAGACTGCACTCTGTGTGAGGTATGGGACCTGCCTTGTTCCTCTGGTTTTCATTGGGATGGTCCACGGTCATTTGGATTTTCATTCAGATATGGGTAGGGATTTTTTCCCTACCTTACTTCTGGTCGGTCATTGGAATTTCTTCTCTATTACCTTTTTGTCTTGTTGCAACCTTGGGTTGCACTTGATTTTGCTGGGGTTCCTCTTTACCCTAGTTGCTGAGATTTTAGATCTCTTGTGAGTCTTTTTGTTTCCTTTTCCCTTCTGGGAATATGTGGAATTTGTACGGGCTTGGAGCCGGCGGGACTAGTCTCCTCGGGGGCTTTGTGCTAAGTGGAATCTAGTGATTTTGAGAGGTCACTATATGGGCCTTGCTGGATTTAACTGTTGGGCAGTTGCTTAGTCCTTTCAGTCCTTTTTGTTCTGCTCGTTATAACAGTTTTTGTTTGGTTTGGGTTATTTCAGGCTGTGGTGCCCTTCTAATGGGCCGCCTTGTCTACCCGCCCTTTTTTTGCATTCAGTGTCCTTTATAGCGTGGGTATTGTTTTCCTCAAAGTAATGAATGCAGCTGTGGACTCTCCCCGTTTAAGAAGAAAAACATAAATTATGCTTACCTGATCATTTTCTTTTCTTCTGACAGGGAGAGTTCACAGCTCCCCGCCCACATTTTTTTGTTTTTTTTTCATAAGGGGCGGCCATGTTTTAGTTTATTCTTCTGGCACCTTTTTTTAACTGATATTTCTCCTACTGTTCCTTGTTCCCTTGGCAGAATGGCTGGGGGATGAGAGAAGTGTGGGAGGTATTTAAGCCTTTGGCTGGGGTGTCTTTGCCTCCTCCTTGTGGCCAGGTTCTGAATTTCCAAAAGTAATGAATGCAGCTGTGGACTCTCCCCGTTTAAGAAGAAAAGAAAATTATTAGGTAAGCATAATTTGTTTTTTTTGAGGTAACAAAACTAGTGATTTAAGTAGCTAGCTGTGTACTACAATCCCTTTATAGTACCGATACTGTAATTAGTTGTAAAGACACTAATTAGTTGTTACATGGAAACGCCTCCCCCTCAGAAAATGATTTAGCAGAATTTACAATTTATTCTTCCCTTTAATGATTACGCAGCTAAATCAGTATTAAATAACAAAACCATTTTCCTGCCAGTAAAGGGGCTACATATGTGATCTGACAATTCTTGCCACGGGCTATTCCACAATCATTCATTTCCAGGAAAATACTTGCATTTGCTTAAATCAGTGAAAGGGTTAAATGGCTCCAGGCTCTGGTAATGTCATCCTCCTTAAGAGGCTATTCCCAGGGGCCAGGAGGGAGTTGGTTTGCTTGATATGTTCTTTTATCTGGCTGTCAGCCTTGTCTTGTCCGTTTCCCTATCACAGAGCTGAGGGGAGAATCTCTCATGAGTAAAACTGATACTTCCTCGCACTCTGCTTTGTTCTGATGGGGGAAGGTTTCATGAACAGCCATTAATTTGTGAAGCTTCATTTGGTTTTGCAACAAATCCCATCTTATATCCCATTTTTTGCAAATGTTTAAGGGAACTTCTAAACTGCACTTATATGAACTGAGTCAGATTTTGGCCCTTGTGATAAAATGTTCGTCAGGCCCACGAGCGTCTTGCAATCTGAGCATCCAGCGATATTTTACAAAGTGGCTGACCTTGTCTGTCCCGACCAATGGCCATGTGCCTTCCATAGGCAACAAAAGGAATCCGCCAACATCACCAGTGAACTCGGGTCTCGGTAGGGGTGATGGGGGTTTATATAAAGCATGTTTACACAACATAGAATGTGCGTTCACTAAATGTAAAACTGGTTTATGTGCAGTAACTGTTCAAATAATATATACAGCTCTGGAAAAAAAAAGATAATTAAACCTTGCAAAAAGATAATTTTCTCTGGTTTTACTATTTATAGGTATGTGTGTGAGTAAAATGAACATTTTTTTTTTATTATATAAACTACTGACAAAATTTCTCCCAAATTCCAAATAAAAATATTGTCATTTAGAGCATTTATTTGCAGAAAATGACAACTGGTCAAAATAACAAAAAAGATGCAGTGTTTTCAGGCCTCGAATGATGCAAAGAAATCAAGTTCATTTTCATTGTTAACACAATACTAATGTTGTAACTAAAGAAACAATAGTACCAATACATATGCACAGTAATAAGAAGGGTTACCAGGTTATCTTACATTTCATATAGAGATTGATAATATATTTTAGGTTATGGGGAGGTGTACGTGTGACCTTGTCAATGCTCTATAGCTTGAGTTGATTGAGTTGTTGTAGTTCCCATATTTAAGAATTCTTCCCATATAAAGCATATGGAATGATAATCATCCGGACGATCAGTACAGCCTCTCCAGCATTCAGCAGGTGTATTAGGAAATAGTTGGTGCAAGCGGGCGGGGGTGTAATACCATCTGCATATTAGCTTAAGGTTCATTTCTAATATTGAGATGGAGGAGGAAGATTTACTCATATGTAGGAATATATTTAGCCATGATTGCTTGGGGAGTGAACTGTCAACTTCTTTTTCCCATTTGCTAACATAAGAGGAGAGTGTTGTCAAGTAAGATAATAAAATTTGTTTATGTATTAGAGATAAAATGCCTTTACTAGGTTGAAGATGAAAACATATATGTTCAAAGGGGGTAAGAGGGCGGTTTAGTAGGGTTTTGGATGGATGTGTTTAAAGATAGTGTGATAATTGTAAGTAGGTCAGCCAGTTCTGAAATTGGGGACCAAGTTGAGCATTAATTTCGGTGTGTGGTTATATTTTCCCGGCTGTGAATAAAGTATGAACGGCTATAGATTCCTGAATGCTAGGAGCATTCGTATGCAGTAGAGTGTGTAGTGGAAAGGAGGTGTTTCCTATGAGTGGGGTTAGGGGTGAACATGTTTTAGAAATGTGTGTATTTCTTTAAAGCAATGTCCCAAAGTTTGTAGGTTTCTTTCGTTGCTGTGGTGGTTGGGAATTGTCTTTGGTTAGGAGGGAGCCAACAGTGTCCTCCTAAGTTCATGTTATCTGCTAGATGATGTTCTAATAGGACCCAATCTTTACTGGCGAAATGTTTACACCAGTCTTCTACTCTAGTTAGGAAAGCTGCTAGTCTGTAATGTTGTAAATTTGGTGCTCCAATACCTCCTAGCTCTTTGGGGCGGAATAATGTAGCTATGCGAGGACGTTTGTGAGACCATATGAATGAGTTCAGCATTTTTTGGTGAAGCGTTTGATCAGGGAGGGGGATAGGTAAAGTCTGAAGGAAGTACAAAAATTTAGGTAGTATGATCATTTTGACTGCATTGATTTTCCCAAGCCATGAGAGGTATTTGGCATTCCAAGATCTTAATATTGAATTTGTCTTAGTTTTAAAATTCATGTAATTTAGAGATAGAACATTATGTTTGGCGAGATATAGACTCCTAGGTATTTAATCGCTTTAGTCTGGGTTCTAAAGTGAAATTGTTGTTGGATGTTATCTAAAGTAACTTGTTAGAGCAATGTTTAGGACTTCGGATTTTGATATGTTAATGCTAAAGTTTGAGTAAAGTCCGTATATGTGTAATGCGTTTACTAAAGAGGGGACAGAACTGTCAGGGTTAGAGTTATGAAGATTTGACATCCACATAAAGTGTGATTTTTGTATTCCATTGGGCCAGTTTTTAGTCCAGTGATATCAGTATTATCTCTAATGTATGACGCTAGAATTTCCATAGAAAGGACAAGGAGTAAGGGTGAGAGGGGGCAGCCTTGTCTTGTTCCATTTGATATTTGGAACGGGTGTGATATTGAGTTATTCAGTCGGATTTTTGCCTGGGGCCTTATTATAAAGTGTGAAGATTTTCCCTATTAGTTCTTTGTCAAAGCCACATTTAGACATAGCATGTTTAAGGAAAAGCCAATTGAGCCTATCAAATGCTTTTTCCGCATCCATTGAAATGAATGCGGAAGAAATGTGGTGTTGATTTGCATATTCCGTGAGAGCTAAAATTTTGGTGGCATTATCTCTGGTTTCTCGCTTAGGTGTAAAGCCTGCTTGATTAGTATGGATAACAGAGGGGAGAACTGCATTAATGCGAGTTGCGAAGATTTTAGCAAATAATTTAATATCTACGTTAAGTAGGGAGATTGTGGAAAATTAGCTGGTGGCGTTGGTGGCTTACCCGGTTTAGTAATCACTGTCACATGCGCTTATTATTTAGGGTGCTGATTGCATGCATTGTTTCTTTATATGGAAATTGGTCTTTTTAGTTGTTGTAATTGATCTTGTGTAATTGTGTAAATTTGGCAGTTTAAGTAAGATGTAAGATTGGAGAGGTGTTCACTGGAAGGGGGAGTTGTGTGTATATTATAGAGCTTTGTATAGTATTCCTGGAAGGCTTGAAGAATTTCTTTTGTATTTTTAAAGGATTTTTTTTTTTGTGGGTGATGGAGTTCGTAGATGTAGGATTTAAATCATTTCTTTTTTAGTGCACGGGCTAGCAATTTACCTGCCCTGTTGCTTTCGAAATAGAACATGCTATTCGTTTTTTTATTTAAGGTTTGATATTCAATGTCTAAGAAATGATCAAGGTCTTTGCGGGCTGTCTGGTTTTCTTTTTCTATGGCTGAGATGGTTGGGTCTTGTTTTAAGGCTAGGTCTAATTGTGTAAAGTTTTCGGTTAGGTCTTTGTATTGCTTACGGTAGTTACATTGAAGATATCTACTTGTCTCTTTGCTAGATCCGATAGTGCTTTAGAATGTTTGTGGGGTGAGTTTAGGCCCTTTGCATTCTGTGTTAATAGGGTCAGGTGTTGCGTGGGTTTACATGTGGGTTGGGACATGTTTGTTTATACAATAAGTAGCAGGTGTCAGGAATGTAGCATATAGTATGGAATGTAGCATAGGGTAAAAAGCGATGGTGGATGAAAAGCATAATTCTGCAATGGTGGATGAAAAGGTAACAATGCAAACAGTGCAATCATACAAATAACAAACAAATGTTATTCAGGGTTAAACATAGGTAACCCTGAATACAAATCTCTCTTACTAACATAGGGCATAATGAGAGTGCTCTTAGGGGAATTTGTATTGCAAGCCCTGATTGTATATCTAAACAGGTAGAGGATCACCTATCCTGGTAAATAAGTAATATGAACAATATTATCCATATTGTTATGAACATGCACCCTAATCAGCGCAACAAAAACAGTAGAGGGGGGGATAAGTAAAGATCTTTGCCACGTGAGGCCAATGTCAATTATAAAGTTCAGTTGAGTACCTCTGACCTTAGAGTATCAAGGTGATGGAGCAGAATTGGCAGGACTAGAGGTGCCGTTTCTTGGTGGTGAAGAGGCAACGGTTTTGCCTTTCTTGGTAGCTACTGTGCGCCAGGGGGATGTCCGCAGAAGGTAGCTTAGAGCAGTTTGGTGATGTGGTCTCAATAGGGTCAATACCCAGGGATGTGCAAAACAATGGAATGTCTTCTGGAGTTTTGCAGCTCAGACGAGTGTTGTTTCTGAAGATCCATATCTGTGTTGGGAATCCCCAGCGGTATGGTATTTTCTTATTTCTGAGTAAAGTTGTAAGAGGTGCAAACTCCTTTCTTCTTTGTAAGGTTTGATATGATAGATCCTGATAAAATTGGAGAACAATTCTTCTGAAACAGGCTGGATTTTTGCGAGATTGGTTAAATAACATTTCTTTCACCAAGAAGTTTTTTAATCTAATGATGATGTCTCTGGGCAGAATAGTATCAGGTGGCTTAGGACGAAGTGACCGATGAGCTCTAACCCATAGAATGTCCGTTGTGTGTGAGGATTCCTTTATATGTTGGAACAGCATTTGCAAATAGACAGGGAAATTGCAGTGTAGTACATCTTCAGCACTCCACGGATTCTCAAATGTTTTCTCTTACATGGTGTATCCAGTCCACGGATTCATCCTTACTTGTGGTCATTTTTTCTAGTCAAGACTTAGTAATGCTAGAAGACTGACAAGAATCCCCATGTGGGAAAGGTAAGCCATATTCTGAGACTTAGTATAGAAGGAAGGCTTATTTGAAAGGGCTCAAACACTGGTGGACACTGTTAAGGGGCAATCGATTATTTTTTTACAAAAATCTGATATTTATACAAGTTTATATTACATTTAAAACACTTTTTTGGGGTTTATTCCGCATGGCATCTATTTAGACACCTATTTTGGCTTGGGAAGGCCCCAGAGTGAAGAGGGAGGGGGCCTGAAATTCGCGCCTCAGTTGCGCAGTTGATTTTATAGACAGCTTCATGCAGCTCCATGTGAAGAGTCCAGAGATTACTTGAGGACTTCAGGGAGGCTTATTTTCGATTAAAACTAATCCCCAAGGAAGGTAGGGCCACAGCAGAGGCTGTGGCATGGTGCTATAGTTTTGCTAACCGGTTGCCAGCTTTAATTTGCTCCGGTTTGGGCAGTAAGGGGTTAATTGACTTGAAATTTACTGTGCAATCATTTCAAAGCATTAGGATCATATGGTGAAAATTTCATAAAGATTGGAGATGAGCAATCAGAAGTTTTGGATGATTTATCTGTTGTATCCTCACAACACTCTGAAGTGGCAGTGAGGGATGTACTGTCTGAGGAAGAAATTTCTGACACAGGAAAGGTTTCTCAGCGGGCAGAATCAGATTCCTTAGCGTTTAAATTTAGGCTGGAACACCTCCGCGTACTGCTTAAGGAGGTTTTAGCTACGCTGGATGATTGTGACCCCATGGTGGTCCCAGAAAAATTGTGTAAAATGGACAAGTTTCTAGAAGTCCCTGTATACACTGATACCAATAGAAGACAGTTGTGCTTTCAAAGATCCTATGGATAAAAAATTAGAAGGTTTGCTAAAGAAGATATTTGTTCAACAAGGTTTCCTTCTTCAACCGATTGCCTGCATTATTCCTGTAACTACTGCAGCGGCTTTTTGGTTTGAGGCGCTGGAGGAGTTGCTCCAGAGGGGGTAGCTCCCGATCCGGGACCGGATCTGGTAGGGGGCAGACTTTCTCTCTTTGCTCAGGCTTGGGCAAGAGATGTTCCAGATCCCTGGGCATTAGAAATTGTTGCTCAGGGGTATCTTCTAGAATTCAAGGACTCTCCTCTAAGGGGAAGGTTCCACATTTCTCATTTGTCTTCAGACCAGACAAAGAAACAGGCGTTCTTACGCGGTGTAGAAGATCTTCTAAAGATGGGAGTGATACACCCAGTTCCAATTGCAGAACAAGGACTGGGATTTTACTCAAACCTGTTTGTAGTTCCCAAAAAGGAAGGAACTTTCAGGCCAATCCTGGATCTAAAAATTCTAAACAAATTCCTCAGAGTTCCATCTTTCAAAATGGAAACCATTCGGACAATCTTACCGATGATCCAGGAAGGTCAATATATGACTACCGTGGATCTAAAGGATGCGTACCTACATATTCCTATCCACAAAGATCATCATCAGTTCCTCCGGTTCGCCTTTCTGGACACGCATTACCAGTTCGTGGCCCTTCCTTTCGGGTTGGCCACCGCTCCCAGAATTTTCACAAAGGTGCTATGGTCCCTTCTAGCGGTACTAAGACCGCGGGGCATTGCAGTAGCACCTTACCTAGACGACATCTTAATACAGGCGTCATCTTTTCACAGAGCCAAGGCTCATACGGACATTGTTCTGGCCTTTCTAAGGTCTCACGGGTGGAAGGTGAACGTAGAAAAGAGTTCCCTGTCACCGCTCACAAGGGTTCCCTTCCTGTGAACACTAATAGACTCGGTAGAAATGAAAATATTTCTGACAGAGGTCAGGAAGTCAAAGCTTTTAACTACTTGCCGAGTTCTTCATTCCATTCCTCGGCCTTCCGTGGCTCAGTGCATGGAGGTAATCGAATTAATGGTTGCGGCAATGGACGTTGTCCTTTTTGCCCGAATTCATCTCAGACCACTACAACTGTGCATGCTCAAACAGTGGAATGGGGATTATGCTGATTTGTCTCCTCAAATACAAATGGACCAGAAAACCAGAGACTCTCTTCTCTGGTGGTTGTCTCAGGATCACCTGTCTCAGGGAATGTGCTTCCGCAGACCGGAGTGGATCATTGTCACGACCGATTCCAGTCTGTTAGGCTGGAGTGCGGTCTGGGACGCCCTGAAAGCTCAGGGCCTATGGTCTCGGGAAGAATCTCTTCTCCCAATAAACATTTTGGAACTGAGAGCGATATTCAATACGCTCCAGGCATGGCCTCAACTAGCGGAGGCCAAATTCATCAGATTTCAGTCGGACAACATCACGACTGTAGCGTACATCAATCATCAGGGAGGAACAAAGAGTTCCCTAGCGATGAAGGAAGTAACCAAGATCATCAAATGGGCGGAGGATCACTCCTGCCACCTATTGCAATTCACATCCCAGGAGTAGACAACTGGGAGGCGGATTTTCTGAGTCGTCAGACTTTTCACCCGGGGGAGTGGGAACTCCACCCGGAGGTTTTTGCTCAGCTGACCCAGCTATGGGTCATTCCAGAATTGGATCTGATGGCGTCCCGTCAGAACACCAAACTTCCCCTTTACGGATACCAAGGCGGCATTGATAGATGCTCTAGTAGCGCCTTGGTCCTTCAGTCTAGCTTATGTCTTTCCACCGTTTCCTCTTCTCCCTCGGCTAGTAGCCAGAATCAAACAGGAGAAGGCTTTGGTAATTCTGATAGCGCCTGCGTGGCCACGCAGGACTTGGTATGCAGACCTAGTGGACATGTCATCGGTTCCACCATGGAAACTGCCATCGAGGCAGGATCTTCTAATACAGGGTCCATTCAAGCATCCAAATCTAGTTTCTCTGCAACTGACTGCTTGGAGATTGAACGCTTAATTCTAGCTAAGCGTGGGTTCTCTGAATCAGTTATAGATACTCTGATCCAGGCCAGAAAGCCTGTCACCAGGAAAATTTACCATAAGATATGGCGGAAATATCTTTGTTGGTGTGAATCCAAGGGTTACTCGTGGAGTAAGATTATGATTCCAAGTATATTGTCTTTTCTCCAAGAAGGATTGGAGAAAGGATTGTCAGCTAGTTCCTTAAAGGGACAGATATCTGCTCTGTCTATCCTGTTACACAAGCGTCTGTCAGCAGTACCAGACGTTCAGGCGTTTGCACAGGCTCTAGTTAGAATCAAGCCTGTCTATAAACCTGTGGCTCCTCCATGGAGTCTAAATTTAGTTCTTTCAGTTCTTCAAGGGGTTCCGTTTGAACCTTTACATTCCATAGATATTAAGTTATTATCTTGGATAGTTTTGTTTTTGGTAGCTATTTCTTCTGCTCGAAGAGTTTCAGAATTGTCTGCTTTGCAGTGTAATTCACCCTATCTGGTGTTCCATGCAGATAAGGTTGTTTTGCGTACCAAACCTGGTTTCCTTCCAAAAGTGGTTTCTAATAAGAATATTAACCAGGAAATCATTGTTCCTTCTCTGTGCCCTAATCCAGTTTCTAAGAAGGAACGACTGTTACACAATCTTGATGTGGTTCGTGCTTTAAAATTCTATTTAAATGCAACTAAAGATTTCAGACAAACATCATCCTTGTTGTTGTCTATTCTGGTAAGAGGAGAGGTCAGAAAGCGACTGCTACCTCTCTTTCCTTCTGGCTGAAAAGCATCATCCGATTGGTTTGAGACTGCTGGACAGCAGCCTCCTGAACGAATTACAGCTCATTCCACCAGAGCTGTGGCTTCCACATGGGCTTTCAAGAATGAGGCTTCTGTTGAACAGATTTGTAAGGCAGCGACTTGGTCTTCACTGCATACTTTTGCCAAATTTTACAAATTCAATACTTTTGTTTCTTCGGAGGCTATTTTTGGGAGAAAGGTTTTGCAAGCAGTGGTGCCTTCCGTTTAGGTTACCAGACTTGTTCCCTCCCTTCATCCGTGTCCTAAAGCTTTGGTATTGGTATCCCACAAGTAAGGATGAATCCGTGGATTGGATACACCATGTAAGAGAAAACAGAATTTATGCTTACCTGATAAATTACTTTCTCTTACGGTGTATCCAGTCCACGGCCGTCCTGGCAATTAAGTCAGGTTCAAATTTATTTTTGTAAAACTACAGTCACTGCACCCTATGGTTTCTCCTTTTTCTCCTAACCGTCGGTCGAATGACTGGGGGGGCGGAGCCTGAGGGGGAGCTATATGGACAGCTCTGCTGTATGCTCTCTTTGCCACTTCCTGTAGGGAATGAGAATATCCCACAAGTAAGGATGAATCCGTGGACTGGATACACCGTAAGAGAAAGTAATTTATCAGGTAAGCATAAATTCTGTTTTCGCCTACTGCGAGTCTCAAGATCTTCTAATTTTTCTTGGAGGGTGAAGATAGTTTCTTGTTGGGATGAGACCTGTTCAAATAGGGTATAAACTTCTTTTTTAAGTTGGTCTTGATTGCTCTCCAGGGATTCTATTTGAAATCCTAGAGTGTATGTCTCTCTGATGCAGGTGCGTACTATGGGGCCGATTTGTCACGGCCAAATGGGGCTGTATACCCCTGTTTGTGTGCGAGCCTTCAGGCTCACCGGAAACAGGAGTTAAGAAGCAGCGGTCTCAAGAAGATTTTATCCCATAAACAGTAGCTGCAACTTTTTACACTTTACCAAAGGGTTTTGTTTTTGTTTGTTTTTTAGTTTTGCACTATGTAAAATGTATGTTTTGGAATCATTGGCTTTTTTAATATTGTACTTGAATAGCCACTATAACTTTTCACCGTATTGAATGTGTTCGACTTCTAATATAACCGCACTGTACAAAACTTGTTCTATATTAATAACACATTTGTTACAGTGTAGCCGCAATATTAGAAGTGAAGCCATTTAGTGCTGTGATACTTTTCTAATATTGTGATTGCACTGTACAAAAAGTGTATTATCACAATGCTTTTATCATCAGGTTTTAGTCATTAGATGGATGGTGGAAGTTATTTTTATGAGATGAAACTTAAATAAATCTTCCATCAGATAATCCCTTGGGCTTGTCTGTGTACCACTCTGCCTTGTAGGGGTGAGGATACAATTGCCACCAGTGAAGTGCACGTTGCTATCTGTATAGCCCAGTGGTTTGTGATCTCACAGACAGCTTTGTTATTCATCTCATATGTATATCTTGGTCTTCCTGGCTATTAACATAAATACTGGATAACAAAGCAAGACAAGCTGAACAGCAGCAGACGTCAGGGTGCCCAGTACCCATAGCACCTGCCGTAGGTGTCCTGAGCAATACCATGAGACACTTCTCTACAACACAACCTTCACTTGTATATTCCTTGTAAAGGATGAAGAGTGACTACAAAGTGCCAGAATATAATGCAGGTAGTATGGCCTGTGCTTCAATCCCTGCAGAAGGTGAGACAGAAGCAAATCTACATTTAGAACTGATGGAAATGTACTTCACTTATAGGGTTGAAACCTCTCTGTGTTAAGCTGTGAGTTATTGTCCTATTCGTGTGTCGGGTCTCTATGTCAGCAAACATTAAGGCAAGGAATTAAAGCTGACAGATAACCGTGCGACACAGCCGTGACATTGGCATGCTATTGTTTCAGTTGCTGACCTGTGAGGCGCTTTGGGTTTCAGTGATGTAATCCCGGGTCCCAGGAGGAAGGTACGGAGGCCCCATGGTTTAACACACCCACCTGCCTACTGTAGGAAACTTGCAATTTGTCACATTTTACTGAGGATTGCTTAACCCTTTCATGCCAGTGTATTTGCAGTTTTCAAGAGCAGGGGCACCGAATTTTGGGTTACATGGAATTTGTTTTACTCTCCAGTAATCAGGTATCAAACAAATTACCATCCCAATCAGACTGTTCCACTGACCAAATCAAGCAGAGAAATTTTTAACATTTACAGCATTTACACGTGCACAGTGCTGAACGCAGCTCTTAATTGGTGCATACAACCTGTCCTATTATTCTTTCTAGGGTCCTCTTTCGGACTAGGTTATAGTGCTGTTCGTTTGACACCTTAATCTAAAACAGCAGTATATAGTGACAGTATAGCTGGTTCTTTACATATATTATTCTTTTCTTCTTTTTATCTTTTCAGCAACTCTAACAACTGGTTAACACAAGGGCAGAGCTGTTCTATCCCTCAGTATATTGAGGAATATTCACAATGTTATCAGATATGCTCAGATGAGTTATTTCCACCATTTACCCTTTTATTCTTAAAATAATGTAAAGTACAGTTGCCAGCTGTGGAATGTTACATTTGTATCCATAAGAATTGAGCGGTTCCGGAGTCTGCCGCAGGGAGTCTGTACCTATACAGTGAACAGCAGACAATTGATGGGGCTGTTAGGAGCCGATCGTCCCTCCATGAATAATATTCTATACATTTGTCTACGTATAAAGGAGACAACACCAGATTTCCTTGCTCTGTTTAGAGATATAAAGAAATCTTTCTAATACCTCTGCTTAAGGCACAAATCAATCTGGTTAGTGCGGCTTGTTTAGTAAATACAATAACTGAAACTCTAATACCTCTGCTCTCCCAGGTTCCACAGATGTGGGGAGATAAAGGAGCACTTTCTGTTTAACCCATTGCTTGCCTGTGTACAGGGGTTGAAGGGACTTCTGTTGAGAAAGAAACATTATTTTATTGGAGAATTAGATTTTTTTAAAAACATTTTTTAATATTTGTTTTACTCCTTCAGAAAATTCATAGTTGCACTCATGGAACACACCCGTTCTTCACCCGATGAGGATATGGCCATTGATTAGAGCATACTCTTGTATGCCTGCTTCTCATTGGCTTAACAGCTGGATCTGGACTGGGTCAGCAGCACAACTATTTGTCTTCAACACATTTAATACACGTTTCAAATCATGATCCTTGACCATGTATTTAACACAAATAAAAAAAAGTTACATTTTTGTACTACAGGTAGAAAAGGTTTGGGTTTCGGAATAGTTTACATCTGTAAAATCGGACAGTTTGGAGAGGGGATGGGACCAAGTGTAAACAACAATATCTTATGTAACATGTCATAATACAGCTCATACATATAAGCTAAAGGTAGTTTTATATTAATTTTTACTTTTTGTGTACATAGTACCATCAGATAGATAGTACAGTACGGTAATCAGATAGCTAATATTTGTAATATCGTTCTATAAATATAGACTATTATTTGCATTTTAGAACACAAAACACAAACAAGCAGTGAAGAGTGGGGCTTACAAGCAGGAAAAAAAGGGATTTTTGTTAAAAATTATAATAAAGATTGAAATTAAAAAAAAAGTTTGGATTTTAGTATGTTTGGAGTTTAGAATTCCAGATTGGGGGATTTGTACGTCCCTTTAATTACATGCAGAACAGATATTGAGACGCAAAGGTTTGGCCACTATCTGTATCTAGTGTTTGCAGTATGTGTTTTAAACTGAACCCATTACCTGATGAGGTTTCCATATGTTTCAGGTAGACACATTATTTTATTGTCTTGATAATTTCAGCCTTACTATGCTGATTTCTATAGCCTAATTAATCATTTGTTTTATAAGAAATTATAGGCTGCTGTTTGCTACAAAGACCTTGCGACTGTCTACAGAGAATTAAGCTTCATTCACTGAAACATATTGTCAAAATTCTGCTGATGAGGATTATAGAGTTTATGGAAACGTACCAGTAAGATTCCTTTTCCTGTTTGAAATATCAATGACTTGTGTGCTCCTTAGTCCAAGAAATAGCTGCACATGTCCTGGGAACAAAGCAATCACATTCGTCTCTGATTGCAGCTTTTATGGTATAGCTTACATTAACTAGCATAGAAATCCAAAATTACCCAGGACGCCCAGTCTTTAAGAAATGAACAAAAAATGTGAAGACGTTGCCAGTGTACATCAGAGCTCACTAATGATATCTGAGAGGACAGCTTGTATTAGCAGAGTAATAATCTCGTCTGCTTCATCCCATGAACACCTTGTGCAGGGTGGAAAAGTACTGCCAGGAACAAGTTGAAGCCAATGTCTAATAATAGTAATGACTATAATGTCTTAGGCTGGAAGCTGTAAATACATTTAAAAAAAAACAGAACCTTTGTAATGAGACTGGCACAAATCTGTTTTGCCTTTGTTTGTAAGCCCACAGCTTGTTTTGGTAAATATGTTTCTTTTTTTATTGTTATACATAAAACGAACTTTTCATGGCATGGGAGAATGAATTGTGAGATACAAAACAACTTTTCAAATAAAAGTACTCCAGTCATTTATTTAGTCTTTTTTCCTGTTATTTCCCTCTGAAATTGTGCTATCTTGGCTCTTTCATGTAGCACTCAACACTAAAGACAGTGCCTTTAATGTGATCAAAACGGGAAACTTAAAACCTCATGACGTTGCCTCTCAGTTAATAGGTGATCTGTCTTTGATACACAGACTCCAAGTCACTTTTTGTCTTTTCCTGCATACAAGTTGGACAGATTTTCAGTGTCCATTATTCTGGAATTACAGTGATAGGTGGTACTTCATTACTCGTCCTTCATTTAAATTGCTTTTCTTTCATGTAATTAGCAAGAGTCCATGAGCTAGTGACGTATGGGATATACATTCCTACCAGGAGGGGCAAAGTTTCCCAAACCTCAAAATGCCTATAAATACACCCCTCACCACACCCACAATTCAGTTTTACAAACTTTGCCTCCGATGGAGGTGGTGAAGTAAGTTTGTGCTAGATTCTACGTTGATATGCGCTCCGCAGCAAGTTGGAGCCCGGTTTTCCTCTCAGCGTGCAGTGAATGTCAGAGGGATGTGAGGAGAGTATTGCCTATTTGAATGCAGTGATCTCCTTCTACGGGGTCTATTTCATAGGTTCTCTGTTATCGGTCGTAGAGATTCATCTCTTACCTCCCTTTTCAGATCGACGATATACTCTTATATATACCATTACCTCTGCTGATTCTCGTTTCAGTACTGGTTTGGCTTTCTACAAACATGTAGATGAGTGTCCTGGGGTAAGTAAATCTTATTTTCTGTGACACTCTAAGCTATGGTTGGGCACTTTGTTTATAAAGTTCTAAATATATGTATTCAAACATTTATTTGCCTTGACTCAGAATGTTCAACTTTCCTTATTTTTCAGACAGTCAGTTTCATATTTGGGATAATGCATTTGATTTAATCATTTTTTCTTACCTTCAAAAATTTGACTTTTTTCCCTGTGGGCTGTTAGGCTCGCGGGGGCTGAAAATGCTTCATTTTATTGCGTCATTCTTGGCGCAGACTTTTTTGGCGCAAAAATTATTTTCCGTTTCCGGCGTCATACGTGTCGCCGGAAGTTGCGTCATTTTTTTACGTTATTTTGCGCCAAAAATGTCGGCGTTCCGGATGTGGCGTCATTTTTGGCGCCAAAAAGCATTTAGGCGCCAAATAATGTGGGCGTCTTATTTGGCGCTAAAAAATATGGGCGTCGCTTTTGTCTCCACATTATTTAAGTCTCATTTTTCATTGCTTCTGGTTGCTAGAAGCTTGTTCTTTGGCATTTTTTCCCATTCCTGAAACTGTCATTTAAGGAATTTGATCAATTTTGCTTTATATGTTGTTGTTTTTTCTCTTACATATTGCAAGATGTCTCACGTTGCATCTGAGTCAGAAGATACTACAGGAAAATTGCTGTCTAGTGCTGGATCTACCAAAGCTAAGTGTATCTGCTGTAAACTTTTGGTAGCTATTCCTCCAGCTGTTGTTTGTATTGATTGTCATGTCAAACTTGTTAAAGCAGATAATATTTCCTTTAGTAAAGTACCATTGCCTGTTACAGTTCCTTCAACATCTAAGGTGCAGAATGTTCCTGATAACATAAGAGATTTTGTTTCTGAATCTATAAAGAAGGCTATGTCTGTTATTTCTCCTTCTAGTAAACGTAAAAAATCTTTTAAAACTTCTCTCCCTACAGATGATTTTTTTAATGAACATCATCATTCTGATTCTGATGACTCTTCTGGTTCAGAGGATTCTGTCTCAGAGGTTGATGCTGATAAATCTTCATATTTATTTAAAATGGAATTTATTCGTTCTTTACTTAAAGAAGTTCTAATTGCTTTAGAAATAGAGGATTCTGGTCCTCTTGATACTAATTCTAAACGTTTGGATAAGGTATTTAAATCTCCTGTGGTTATTCCAGAAGTTTTTCCTGTTCCTAATGCTATTTCTGCAGTAATTTCCAAAGAATGGGATAAATTGGGTAATTCATTTACTCCTTCTAAACGTTTTAAGCAATTATATCCTGTGCCGTCTGACAGATTAGAATTTTGGGACAAAATCCCTAAAGTTGATGGGGCTATTTCTACCCTTGCTAAACGTACTACTATTCCTACGTCAGATGGTACTTCGTTTAAGGATCCTTTAGATAGGAAAATTGAATCCTTTCTAAGAAAAGCTTATCTGTGTTCAGGTAATCTTCTTAGACCTGCTATATCTTTGGCTGATGTTGCTGCAGCTTCAACTTTTTGGTTGGAAACCTTAGCGCAACAAGTAACACATCATGATTCTCATGATATTATTATTCTTCTTCAGCATGCTAATAATTTTATCTGTGATGCCATCTTTGATATTATCAGAGTTGATGTCAGGTTTATGTCTCTAGCTATTTTAGCTAGAAGAGCTTTATGGCTTAAGACTTGGAATGCTGATATGGCTGCTAAATCAACTTTACTTTCCATTTCTTTCCAGGGTAACAAATTATTTGGTTCTCAGTTGGATTCTATTATTTCAACTGTTACTGGTGGGAAAGGAACCTTTTTACCACAGGATAAAAAAATCTAAGGGTAAAAACAGAGCTAATAATCGTTTTCGTTCCTTTCGTTTCAACAAAGAACAAAAACCTGATCCTTCATCCTCAGGAACAGTTTCAGTTTGGAAACCATCTCCAATCTGGAATAAATCCAAGCCAGCCAGAAAGGCAAAGCCTGCTTCTAAATCCACATGAAGGTGCGGCCCTCATTCCAGCTCAGCTGGTAGGGGGCAGGTTACGTTTTTTCAAAGAAATTTGGATCAATTCTGTTCACAATCTTTGGATTCAGAACATTGTTTCAGACGGGTACAGAATTGGTTTCAAGATGAGACCTCCTGCAAAGAGATTTTTTCTTTCCCGTGTCCCAGTAAATCCAGTAAAAGCTCAAGCATTTCTGAATTGTGTTTCAGATCTAGAGTTGACTGGAGTAATTATGCCAGTTCCAGTTCAGGAACAGGGGATGGGGTTTTATTCAAATCTCTTCATTGTACCAAAGAAGGAGAATTCCTTCAGACCAGTTCTGGATCTAAAAATATTGAATCGTTATGTAAGGATACCAGCGTTCAAGATGGTAACTGTAAGGACTATCTTGCCTTTTGTTCAGCAAGGGAATTATATGTCCACAATAGATTTACAGGATGCATATCTGCATATTCCGATTCATCCGGATCATTATCGGTTCCTGAGATTCTCTTTTTTGGACAAGCATTACCAGTTTGTGGCTCTGCCGTTTGGCCTTGCTACAGCTCCAAGAATTTTTACAAAGGTTCTCGGTGCCCTTCTGTCTGTAATCAGAGAACAGGGTATTGTGGTATTTCCTTATTTGGACGATATCTTGGTACTTGCTCAGTCTTTACATTTAGCAGAATTTCATACGAATCGACTTGTGTTGTTTCTTCAAGATCATGGTTGGAGGATCAATTTACCAAAAAGTTCATTGATTCCTCAGACAAGGGTAACCTTTCTGGGTTTCCAAATAGATTCAGTGTCCATGACTCTGTCTTTAACAGACAAGAGGCGTCTAAAACTGATGGCAGCTTGTCAAAACCTTCAGTCACAATCATTCCCTTCGGTAGCCTTATGCATGGAAATTCTAGGTCTTATGACTGCTGCATCGGACGCGATCCCCTTTGCTCGTTTTCACATGCGACCTCTTCAGCTTTGTATGCTGAATCAATGGTGCAAGGATTACACAAAGATATCTCAATTAATATCTTTAAAACCGATTGTTCGACACTCTCTAACGTGGTGGACAGATCACCATCGTTTAATTCAGGGGGCTTCTTTTGTGCTTCCGACCTGGACTATAATTTCAACAGATGCAAGTCTCACAGGTTGGGGAGCTGTGTGGGGATCTCTGACGGCACAAGGAGTTTGGGAATCTCAGGAGGTGAGATTACCGATCAATATTTTGGAACTCCGTGCAATTTTCAGAGCTCTTCAGTTTTGGCCTCTTCTGAAGAGAGAATCGTTCATTTGTTTTCAGACAGACAATGTCACAACTGTGGCATACATCAATCATCAAGGAGGAACTCACAGTCCTCTGGCTATGAAAGAAGTATCTCGAATTTTGGTTTGGGCGGAATCCAGCTCCTGTCTAATCTCTGCGGTTCATATCCCAGGTGTAGACAATTGGGAAGCGGATTATCTCAGTCGCCAAACGTTGCATCCGGGCGAATGGTCTCTTCACCCAGAGGTGTTTCTTCAGATCGTTCAAATGTGGGAACTTCCAGAAATAGATTTGATGGCGTCCCATCTAAACAAGAAACTTCCCAGGTATCTGTCCAGATCCCGGGATCCTCAGGCGGAGGCAGTGGATGCATTATCACTTCCTTGGAAGTATCATCCTGCCTATATCTTTCCGCCTCTAGTTCTTCTTCCAAGAGTAATCTCCAAGATTCTGAAGGAATGCTCGTTTGTTCTGCTGGTAGCTCCGGCATGGCCTCACAGGTTTTGGTATGCGGATCTTGTCCGGATGGCCTCTTGCCAACCGTGGACTCTTCCGTTAAGACCAGACCTTCTGTCACAAGGTCCTTTTTTCCATCAGGATCTGAAATCCTTAAATTTAAAGGTATGGAGATTGAACGCTTGATTCTTCGTCAAAGAGGTTTCTCTGACGCTGTGATTAATACTATGTTACAGGCTCGTAAATCTGTATCTAGAGAGATATATTATAGAGTCTGGAAGACTTATATTTCTTGGTGTATTTCTCATCATTTTTCTTGGCATTCTTTTAGAATTCCGAGAATTTTACAGTTTCTTCAGGATGGTTTAGATAAAGGTTTGTCCGCAAGTTCCTTGAAAGGACAAATCTCTGCTCTTTCTGTTCTTTTTCACAGAAAGATTGCTATTCTTCCTGATATTCATTGTTTTGTACAAGCTTTGGTTCGTATAAAACCTGTCATTAAGTCAATTTCTCCTCCTTGGAGTTTGAATTTGGTTCTGGGGGCTCTTCAAGCTCCTCCGTTTGAACCTATGCATTCATTGGACATTAAATTACTTTCTTGGAAAGTTTTGTTCCTTTTGGCCATCTCTTCTGCCAGAAGAGTTTCTGAATTATCTGCTCTTTCTTGTGAGTCTCCTTTTCTGATTTTTCATCAGGATAAGGCGGTGTTGCGAACTTCTTTTGAATTTTTACCTAAAGTTGTGAATTCCAACAACATTAGTAGAGAAATTGTGGTTCCTTCATTATGTCCTAATCCTAAGAATTCTAAGGAGAAATCGTTGCATTCTTTGGATGTTGTTAGAGCTTTGAAATATTATGTTGAAGCTACTAAATCTTCCAGAAAGACTTCTAGTCTATTTGTTATCTTTTCCGGTTCTAGAAAAGGCCAGAAAGCTTCTGCCATTTCTTTGGCATCTTGGTTGAAATCTTTAATTCATCTTGCCTATGTTGAGTCGGGTAAAACTCCGCCTCAGAGAATTACAGCTCATTCTACTAGGTCAGTTTCTACTTCCTGGGCATTTAGGAATGAAGCTTCGGTTGATCAGATTTGCAAAGCAGCAACTTGGTCCTCTTTGCATACTTTTACTAAATTCTACCATTTTGATGTATTTTCTTCTTCTGAAGCAGTTTTTGGTAGAAAAGTACTTCAGGCAGCGGTTTCAGTTTGAATCTTCTGCTTATGTTTTTCGTTAAACTTTATTTTGGGTGTGGATTATTTTCAGCAGGAATTGGCTGTCTTTATTTTATCCCTCCCTCTCTAGTGACTCTTGTGTGGAAAGATCCACATCTTGGGTAATCATTATCCCATACGTCACTAGCTCATGGACTCTTGCTAATTACATGAAAGAAAACATAATTTATGTAAGAACTTACCTGATAAATTCATTTCTTTCATATTAGCAAGAGTCCATGAGGCCTGCCCTTTTTTTGTGGTGGTTATGATTTTGTATAAAGCACAATTATTCCAATTCCTTATTTTATATGCTTTCGCACTTTTTTATCACCCCACTTCTTGGCTATTCGTTAAACTGAATTGTGGGTGTGGTGAGGGGTGTATTTATAGGCATTTTGAGGTTTGGGAAACTTTGCCCCTCCTGGTAGGAATGTATATCCCATACGTCACTAGCTCATGGACTCTTGCTAATATGAAAGAAATGAATTTATCAGGTAAGTTCTTACATAAATTATGTTTTTCTTCTGTTATATATATATATATATATATATATATATATATATATATATATATATATATATATATATATATATATATAAAAGCAGATTCTAATTCAATTCAGCATGTCTATTTTGTTTAGTCAGGCAAGGCCTGTTTGCAGAACGTTATATCAGATTCATGTTTAAATTAAGACAGATTTACTATTTTCCTTATTTATTGGCCAGCCATGTCACATTGATATCTTTAGAATGGAATTTTGATTTTGAAAAGCCAAATCTTTTAATAGAGCAAGAAGGAGAATGTTGTCTAAGCAATGAAATATCTCAATATCTTGTTCTCTGATTCTTGAAATCAGGGTAATAATTATCTTGCAGAGTATTCTGTGCACTGAGCATAGGTCAAAAGGGAAAGCTACAAAAGTTGACCTGAATGCTCAAATGGTATCTTTTACTTTGGAGGAGGTTTTGGGTTTCCAGTCCTGATCCCTCTCAAAGGGACTGTCTTCACTAGTGAGTGCTATAGTGAACTTGTGGCCCCCATATTTTGTGCTGTGTGGTAGACATCAACTTTCACCATTAAAAAAGGCAACTGGTGAGGAGATACTGTCATGGTTTTTATCGTTTTCAAGATTGTCCTGGTTCATTAGGTTTTGCAGAGTCTTATGTTTCCTTCATGTCTGATGAGTAGTTAACCTGAGGGTCAGACCAGAGGTTTCCTTGGTTTAAGAGTGTTACAACACATGGTGCCCCTATGAGGTTTACTGCTTGTGTGGACTTCTCCAAAGGGAACTCAGATGTTTTTTCTGCAAGAATGTTGTCAAGGTCAGGCATTCACAGAAAGCAGTTTTTTTGAAGAAGGTAGAAATTAGATTTGTTATCAATTAAGATTTATCATGAGAAGTCATGATATACTTTTTTCATATAAATATTATACTTCCTAGTTCCTAACTGAACTAAATCTGATGTCCCTAGTGTTGTGTATGTACACACACATACTAGGTAGTTCCTCAATGATTGATTGGGTACTATACTACCTTAGCTTTATCAACAAATTTCCCACTTAACTCATATATACAATCCTAAAAATCTAAGTTCTAAAAATTGTAAAAAAAAATTCTAAGCACTTTAGAAACTCTAAAAATTGTAAAATGCTTAATATTTTAAAATGACTAAGTGCAATGTTTAAACTTTTGAGACAGAGTTCTTATTGTTATGAAGGAGTGTTGTTCACTGTCCCTGATTGTCCACATAATAGACCTCAGGGACCAATGAAATTAATGGGCATCCTTTAAATAAGTTCATATAGTAAGGGTCAGAATGATCTATGAATAAGGCTAAGCTAGCCGAAACGCGTCAGACTGCCTGCAGGTCTGCACATACATATGCGTTTATGGACTTGATCTGATTTGCTTTTAAAGCGTTTTCAATAAAGGAGCTGAATTTTTTAACCGAGTCTCTATTTTTGTTTTTTTAGAAATTACGTCTTTTTTTTCTTTTAGGGGCAGGCAGAAAAGACACTTCTCCCTATCACAAAATACACACAGTTATTGCCAACAGAAGCATTGTTTTTACTGGTGAGCGCCAGGTGGCAGAGCTGCATCTTGAAAGGCTTTCTTTTGAATGTACTCATTGCCATGGTCCCGAGGGGTTTCTACACTGTGAAGACAATGCAATTCTTTTACGTATTAGTAATACCCTAAATCAGTATTTATGTTCAAGAAATACAGCCTTAATATCAAAGTTTTGCCCGGAAAGAAAATTAAACTGATTATATAATTTCTCTTGTAAGGTGTATCCAGTCCACAGATCATCCATTACTTGTGAGATATTCTCCTTCCCAACAGGAAGTTGCAAGAGGATCACCCACAGCAGAGCTGCTATATAGCTCCTCCCCTAACGGCCATATCCAGTCATTCTCTTGCAAGCTCTCAACATAGCTGGAGGTAGTAAGAGGAAAGTGGTGTAATATAGTTAGTTTTATCTTCAATCAAAAGTTTATTGTTTTTAAATGGTACCGGAGTTGTACTATTTTATCTCAGGCAGCATTTAGAAGAAGAATCTGCCTGCGTTTTTCTATGATCTTAGCAGAAGTAACTAAGATCCACTGCTGTTCTCACATATGCCTGAGGAGTGAGGTAACTTCAGAGGGAGAATGGCGTGCAGGTTATCCTGCAATAAGGTATGTGCAGTTTAAGTTTTTCTAGGGATGGAATTTGCTAGAAAAAAGCTGCTGATACCGGATTAATGTAAGTTAAGCCTAAATACAGTGATTTAATAGCGACTAGTATCAGGCTTGCTATCAGAGGTATATACTCTGATTAATGTGCAATATAAAACGTTTGCTGGCATGTTTAATCGTTTTTATATATGCTTTGGTGATAAAACTTATTGGGGCCTAGTTTTTTCCACATGGCTGGCTTGATTTTTGCCTAGAAACAGTTTCCTGAGGCTTTCCACTGTTGTAATATGAGTGGGAGGGGCCTAGTTAAAATTACAGACAGAGACATTCAGCTTCCCTCAGCAGTCCCCTGCATGCTTTAGGACATCTCTGAAGGCTCAAAAGGCTTCAAAAGTCATATATTGAGGAAGGTAAAGCCACAGTGAAAGTTTTTTTCAATTTGTTAATCCGTTTTTTGTATTAAGGGGTTAATCATCCATTTGCAAGTGGGTGCAATGCTCTGCTAACTTGTTACATACACTGTAAAAATTTCATTAGTTTAACTGCCTTTTTTCACTGTTATTTCAAATTTTACCAAAATTTGTTTCCCTTAAAGGCACAGTAACGTTTTTTATATTGCTTGTTTAACTTGATGTAAAGTGTTTTCCAAGCTTGCTAGTCTCATTGCTAGTCTGTATAAACATGTCTGACATAGAGGAAACTCCTTGTTCATTATGTTTAAAAGCCATGGTGGAACCCCATATGAAAATATGTACTAAATGTATTGATTTCACTTTAAACAATAAAGATCAGCTTTTATCTTTAAAAAATTTATCACCAGAGGATTCTGGCGAGGGGGAAGTTATGCCGACTAACTCTCCCCACGTGTCAGACCCTTTGACTCCCGCTTAAGGGACTCACGCTAAAATGGCGCCAAGTACATCAAAGACGCCCATAGCGATTACTTTGCAGGACATGGCGGCCTTAAGGCCCATGTCTGATACTGCGTCACAATATGCAGAAGCTGAGGAAGGAGAGCTTCAGTCTGTGGGTGACATTTCTGATTCAGGAAAACCTGATTCAGATATTTCTACTTTTAAATTTAAGCTTGAGAACCTCCGTGTATTGCTTGGGGAGGTGTTAGCTGCTCTGAATGACTGTGACACAATTGCAGTACCAGAGAAATTGTGTAGACTGGATAAATACTATGCAGTGCCGGTGTGTACTGATGTTTTTCCAATACCTAAAAGGTTTACAGAAATTATTAATAAGGAGTGGGATAGACCCGGTGTGCCGTTTTCCCCCCTCCTATTTTTAGAAAAATGTTTCCAATAGACGCCACCACACGGGACTTATGGCAGACGGTCCCTAAGGTGGAGGGAGCAGTTTCTACTTTATCAAAGCGTACCACTATCCCTGTGGAGGACAGTTGTGCTTTTTCAGATCCAATGGATAAAAAATGAGGTTACCTTAAGAAAATGTTTATTCAACAAAGTTTTATCCTGCAGCCCCTTGCATGCATTGCGCCTGTCACTGCTGCTGCGGAGTTCTGGTTTGAGTCTCTGGAAGAGGCCTTTCAGACAGCTAATCCATTGACTGAAATACTTGACAAGCTTAGAACACTTAAGCTAGCTAATTCTTTTGTTTCTGATTCCATTGTTCATTTGACTAAACTAACGGCTAAGAATTCTGGATTCGCCATCCAGGCGCGTAGGGCGCTATGGCTTAAATCTTGGTCAGCTGACGTGACTTCAAAGTCTAAATTACTTAACATTCCCTTCAAGGGGCAGACCCTATTCGGGCCTGGTTTGAAGGAAATTATTGCTGACATTACTGGAGGTAAGGGTCATACCCTTCCTCAGGACAGGGCCAAATCAAAGGCCAAACAGTCTAATTTTCGTGCATTTCGAAACTTCAAGCCAGGTGCAGCATCAACTTCCTCTGCTACAAAACAAGAGGGAACTTTTTCTCAATCCAAGCCGGGCTGGAAACCTAACCAGTCCTGGAACAAAGGCAAGCAGGCCAGAAAGCCTGCTGCTGCCTCTAAGACAGCATGAAGGAACGGCCCCCTATCCGGTAACGGATCTAGTAGGGGGCAGACTTTCTCTCTTCGCCCAGGCATGGGCAAGAGATGTTCAGGATCCCTGGACGTTGTAGATCATATCTCAGGGATATCTTCTGGACTTCAAAGCTTCCCCTCCTCAAGGGAGATTTCATCTTTCGAGATTATCTGTAAACCAGATAAAGAAAGAGGCATTCTTACGCTGTGTGCAAGACCTCCTAGTTATGGGAGTGATCTGTCCAGTTCCACTGACGGAACAGGGACAGGGTTTTTATTCAAATCTGTTTGTGGTTCCCAAAAAAAGAGGGAACCTTCAGACCCATTTTGGATCTAAAGATCTTAAACAAATTCCTCAGAGTTCCATCGTTCAAAATGGAAACTATTCGGACCACCCTACCTATGATCCAGGAGGGTCAGTACATGACCACAGTGGATTTGAAGGATGCTTACCTTCACATACCGATTCACAAAGTTCATCGGTTCCTAAGGTTTGCCTTTCTGGACAGGCATTACCAATTTGTGGCTCTTCCCTTCGGGTTAGCTACAGCTCCAAGAATCTTTACAAAGGTTCTGGGATCGCTTCTGGCGGTCCTAAGACCGCGAGGTATATCAGTGGCCCCTTATCTGGACGACATCCTGATACAGGCGTCAAGCTTTCAGATTGCCAAGTCACATACGGACATAGTTCTGGCATTTCTCAGGTCACATGGGTGGAAGGTGAACGAGGAAAAGAGTTATCTTTCCCCACTCACAAGAGTCTCCTTCCTAGGGACTCTGATAGATTCTGTAAAAATGAAGATTTACCTGACAGAATCCAGGTTATCAAAGCTTCTAAAATCTTGCTGTGTTCTTCATTCTTTTCCGCACCCTTCGGTGGCTCAGTGTATGGAAGTAATCGGCTTGATGGTAGCGGCGATGGACATAGTGCCATTTGCGCGCCTACATCTCAGACCGCTGCAACTATGCATGCTCAGTCAGTGGAATGGGGATTACACAGATTTGTCCTCTCTGCTAAATCTGGATCAAGAGACCAGAGATTCTCTTCTCTGGTGGCTATCTCGGGTCCATCTGTCCAAAGGTATGACCTTTCGCAGGCCAGATTGGACAATTGTAACAATAGATGCCAGCCTTCTATGTTGGGGTGCAGTCTGGAATTCCCTGAAGGCTCAGGGATCGTGGACTCAGGAGGAGAAACTCCTCTCAATAAATATTCTGGAGTTAAGAGCAATATTCAATGCTCTTCTAGCTTGGCCTCAGTTAGCAACCCTGAGGTTCATCAGATTTCAGTCGGACAACATCACGACTGTGGCTTACATCAACCATCAAGGGGGAACCAGGAGTTCTCTAGCGATGTTAGAAGTCTCCAAGATAATTCGCTGGGCAGAGACTCACTCTTGCCACCTATCGGCAATCCATATCCCAGGTGTAGAGAACTGGGAGGCGGATTTTCTAAGTCGTCAGACTTTTCATCCGGGGGAGTGGGAACTCCATCCGGAGGTGTTTGCTCAATTGGTTCTAGCAGCGCCTTGGTTCTTCAACCTGGCTTATGTGTTTCCACCGTTTCCTCTGCTCGCTCGACTGATTGCCAAAATCAAACAGGAGAGAGCATCGGTGATCTTGATAGCGCCTGCGTGGCCACGCAGGACCTGGTATGCAGACCTAGTGGACATGTCATCCTTTCCACCATGGACCCTGCCTCTGAGACAAGACCTTCTACTACAAGGTCCTTTCAATCATCCGAATCTAATTTCTCTGAGACTGACTGCATGGAGATTGAATGCTTGATTTTATCAAAGCGTGGCTTCTCCGAGTCAGTCATTGATACCCTTATACAGGCACGAAGCCTGTCACTAGGAAAATCTACCATAAGATATGGCGTAAATACCTTTTTTGGTGTGAATCCAAGAATTACTCATGGAGTAAGGTTAGGATTCCTAGGATATTGTCCTTTCTCCAAGAGGGTTTGGAAAAAGGATTATCAGCTAGTTCTTTAAAGGGACAGATTTCTGCTCTGTCTATTCTTTTGCACAAGCGTCTGGCAGAAGTTCCAGACGTTCAAGCTTTTTGTCAGGCTTTGGTTAGAATTAAGCCTGTGTTTAAACCTGTTGCTCCCCCAGGGAGCTTAAACTTGGTTCTTAAAGTTCTTCAAGGGGTTCCGTTTGAATCCCTTCATTCCATTGATATCAAACTTTTATCTTGGAAAGTTCTGTTTTTGATGGCTATTTCCTCGGCTCGGAGAGTCTCTGAGTTATCTGCCTTACAATGTGATTCTCCTTTTCTGATTTTCCATTCAGATAAAGTAGTTCTGCGTACAAACCTGGGTTTTTACCTAAGGTAGTTTCTAACAAGAATATCAATCAAGAGATTGTTGTTCCATCATTGTGTCCATAATCTGGACGTGGTCCGTGCTTTAAAGTTTTACTTACAAGCTACTAAAGATTTTCGCCAAACATCTACACTGTTTGTTGTTTACTCTGGACAGAGGAGAGGTCAAAAAGCTTCGGCAACCTCTCTTTCTTTTTGGCTTCGGAGCAAAATACGCTTAGCCTATGAGACTGCTGGACAGCAGCCCCCTCAAAGGATTACAGCTCATTCTACTAGAGCTGTGGCTTCCACCTGGGCCTTTAAAAATGAGGCTTCTGTTGAACAGATTTGCAAGGCGGCGACTTGGTCTTCGCTTCATACCTTTTCAAAATTTTACAAATTTGATACTTTTGCTTCTTCGGAGGCTATTTCTGGGAGAAAGGTTCTACAGGCAGTGGTTCCTTCCATCTAAGCCTGCCTTGTCCCTCCCTTCATTCGTGTACTTTAGCTTTGGTATTGGTATCCCACAAGTAATGGATGATCCGTGGACTGGATACACCTTACAAGAGAAAACATAATTTATGCTTACCTGATAAATTTATTTCTCTTGTGGTGTATCCAGTCCACGGCCCGCCCTGTCTTTTTAAGGCAGGTCAAAATTTTAATTTAAACTACAGTCACCACTGCACCCTATGGTTTTTCCTTTCTCGGCTTGTTTCGGTCGAATGACTGGATATGGCAGTTAGGGGAGGAGCTGCTGTGGGTGATCCTCTTGCAACTTCCTGTTGGGAAGGAGAATATCCCACAAGTAATGGATGATCCGTGGACTGGATACACCACAAGAGAAATAAATTTATCAGGTAAGCATAAATTATGTTTTTGTATTGGTGAAAGCCTACTTCCGTGTAAGGAATAAGATTGCTGTCAGAAAGGCAAGTGTCTGGAAATCTTTATCATTGTACATAAATTGTGACATACGAATACAAATCTAAAATTTCTTAAACAATTCTTTTCTCTTGCAAAGGTGTATCCAGTCCACGGATTCATCCTTTACTTGTGGGATATTCTCATTCCCTACAGGAAGTAGAAAAGAGAGCACACAGCAAAGCTGTCCATATAGCTCCCCCTCTAGCTCCACCCCCAGTCATTCTCTTTGCTGGCTCTAAGCACTAGAAAGCCTGTCACCAGGAAAATCTACCATAAGATATGGCGGAAATATCTTTGTTGGTGTGAATCCAAGGGTTACTCATGGAGTAAGATTAGGATTCCCAGGATATTGTCCTTTCTCCAAGAAGGACTGGAGAAAGGATTGTCAGCTAGTTCCTTAAAAGGACAAATATCTGCTTTGTCTATCCTGTTACACAAGCGTCTGGCAGAGGTACCAGACGTTCAAGCGTTTGCTCAGGCTTTAGTCAGAATCAAGCCTGTCTATAAACCTGTGGCTCCGCCATGGAGTTTGAATCTAGTTCTTTCAGTTCTTCAAGGGGTTCCGTTTGAACCTTTACATTCCATAGACATTAAGTTGTTATCTTGGAAAGTTTTGTTTTTGATAGCTATCTCTTCTGCTCGAAGAGTTTCAGAATTATCTGCCTTACAGTGTGATTCACCTTACCTGGTGTTCCACGCAGATAAGGTAGTTTTGCGTACCAAGCCTGGTTTTCTTCCTAAAGTTGTTTCTAACAAGAATATTAACCAGGAAATAGTTGTTCCTTCTCTGTGTCCTAATCCATCTCCGAAGAAGGAACGTCTATTACACAATCTTGATGTAGTTCGTGCTTTAAAGTTCTATTTACAAGCAACTAAGGATTTCAGACAAACATTCTCCTTGTTTGTTATCTATTCTGGTAAGAGGAGAGGTCAGAAAGCGACTGCTACCTCTCTTTCCTTTTGGCTGAAAAGCATCACCCGTTTGGCCTATGAGACTACTGGCCAGCAGCCTCCTGAAAGAATTACTGCTCATTCTACCAGAGCAGTGGTTTCCACATGGGCTTTCAAAAATGAGGCTTCTGTTGAACAGATTTGTAAGGCAGCGACTTGGTCTTCACTGCATACTTTTGCCAAATTTTACAAATTCGATACTTTTGCTTCTTCGGAGGCTATTTTTGGGAGAAAGGTTTTGCAAGCAGTGGTGCCTTCCGTTTAAGGTACCTGTCTTGTTCCCTCCCTTCATCCGTGTCCTAAAGCTTTGGTATTGGTATCCCACAAGTAAAGGTTGAATCCGTGGACTGGATACACCTTGCAAGAGAAAACAGAATTTATGCTTACCTGATAAATTACTTTCTCTTGCAGTGTATCCAGTCCACGGCCCGCCCTGGCATTTAAGTCAGGTAAAAAAAAATTTGTTTAAACTACAGTAACCACTGCACCCTATGGTTTCTCCTTTTTCTTCCTAACCTTTGGTCGAATGACTGGGGGGTGGAGCTAGAGGGGGAGCTATATGGACAGCTTTGCTGTGTGCTCTCTTTGCTACTTCCTGTAGGGAATGAGAATATCCCACAAGTAAAGGATGAATCCGTGGACTGAATACACCGCAAGAGAAAGTAATTTATCAGGTAAGCATAAATTCTGTTTTTTTTTCTTTCCTAAGATATGGTGAGTTCACGGATTCATCAATTACTTGTGGGAATATCACTCCTGGCCAGCAGGAGGAGGCAAAGAGCACCACAGCAAAGCTGCTATATATGTCACTTCCCTTACCCATAATCCCCAGTCATTCTCTTTGCCTGCGGTGCAAGGAGGAGGTGAAGTTTTGGTGTTTGATCTACAATCAAGATTTTTTTATTTTAAAAGCAGAGTAGGTTTGCTCTGATCTTTCTAAGGGTCTAGCCTTAGCCCATGTCAGTCTCTTCAGTAGGGCAGTGGTGGCTTTTAAGCAATTGGGAACTTGTAGGGTACAGTCCTCACTGCGTTTTCCCAAAACATTTTGCTGCCCTATTTAGATAGCCTGAGTAAGTTTACTCAATCTTTCTGTATTTCCACAGGTCCATGTGAGGGATGGCATCCTCTCAAACCAGGTGAGCTGTCCTGCTGCCGGACAGATGAATATTAAGGTAAGTGCCAGTTTTATTTTTATATGGAAGCAGGGAAAAATTTGGCACTTATTCAGCTGAAACGCTGCAGGGGGATTTTTTTTATTATTCCTGTCAGGGGGCAGTTTTTGCAGGCACTGTTAGTGTGAGGAGTTATTTATTTTATTGATGGCTCAGTGATCCGTTTTTTGGACACGGATTATGTACTTTTATTGGGGGTTTTATTGTTTGTTTTTAAGCCTGTTTTCAAGAAAGTTGTTTTTAAAAAAATGGCTTTTTGTCAGCTGTAGGACCGCCCCTTTTAGGGAGGTTCTGATTCTTTGATGTCACAGGTTTTTTGGCGCTTTTCTTCACTTCCTGTAGAGTGAGGTGCGCATATTTCAGATGGTTCTGCTGTTTAGATGGCTTCTTGCTGTTTTTGCTTCTCTGGAATCCGGATTGTAAACGGGATTGTTTTTTTTGTTTTTTCTCTGTTTGCTGCCGGTTGCAGGACAGTGTTGACTGGGGTATATTTTCTTGTTTTGGTAAATTTAAATGCATTTATTTAAAAACTTTTTTTATGTTCTGTATTATATCCTTTGTTAAAAGATATTTTAAAAAAAATTTAGATTTTTTTTATTTTGCTTCTTTTTTTGTATTATGGATCAATTTGATGCCCAGGTGGAACCCCCAGTACCTTTTTGTTTTTCATATATTTAAAAAACTTTAACTTATAGAAATAGACTTTTTGACCCTGAGCCATCATTACCTAAGGCGGATGCTGTTCAGGAACTTCCTGTTTGAGATGTGCCACAGCTGTCTCGTCAGTCGTCCCAATCCTATTCATATGCACATGCAGTGCCCAGTGTTTCGTCTCATGCTCCGTCTGGGGTTACTTTGCATGATATTGCTGCCCAGGTATCCTCTGCGGTATCTGAGGTGCTGTCTGCTTTTCCCATGCTGCAGGGAAAACGCAAAATGAAATTTAAAGAAACAGTAAGTAAGGTTTCTGATCCTGAAGTGGCTAATCAAAGTATTTCCTCTCAGAAGTCTGAGGATGATGATTCTTCCGGGGCATCTGAGGGTGAAATCTCGGATTCAGGCAGTATAATTCCTTCTACTGATGCTGAAGTTGTGTCCTTCAGATTTAAGCTGGAACACCTCCGCTTGTTACTTAAAGGACCAGTCAACACAGTAGATTTGCATAATCAACAAATGCAAGATAACAAGACAATGCAATAGCACTTAGTCTGAACTTCAAATGAGTAGTAGATTTTATTTCTGACAATTTTAAAAGTTATGTCTTTTTCCACTCCCCCTGTACCATGTGACAGCCATCAGCCAATCACAAATGCATACACGTACCATGTGACAGCCATCAGCCATTCACAAATGCATACACACTTATTCTTGCACATGCTCAGTAGGAGCTGGTGACTCAAAAAGTTTAAATATAAAAAGACTGTGCACATTTAGTTAATGGAAGTAAATTGGAAAGTTGTTTAAAATGGCATGCTAAATCCCGAATAATGAAAGTTTAATTTTGATTGAGTGTCCCTTTAAGGAGGTTTTGGCTACCTTGGATGACTCCGATTCTACTATCATTGTTAACCCTAAGAAGTCTAGTAAGCTGAACAAGTATTTTTAGGTTCCCTCTGCGATGGAGGTATTTAATGTTCCAGACCATGCTTCTGAGATTATTGCACGGGACTGGGAGAGACCTGGTATTCTTTTTTCTCCATCTCCTATTTTTAAGAAAATGTTTCCTATAGCTGACTCTATTAAAGAGTTGTGGCAAACGGTTCCTAAGGTGGAAGGAGCTATTTCCACTTTGGCTAAGAGGACCACTATTCCCATAGAGGATATTTGTTCCTTTAAGGATGCAATGGATAAGAAATTGTAGGCATTATTAAAGAAAATGTATGTTCACCAAGGTCTTCAATGGCAGCCTGCGGTGTGTATTGCTACTGTTACCAGCGCTGCTGCTTACTGGTTTGATGCCTTGTCTGATTCTATTCAGACAGATACTCCTCTTGAGGAGATCCAGGACAGGATTAAGGCTCTTAAGTTAGAGCAATTCCTTTATTACGGATGCTTCCTTACAGGTCATTAAACTGGGAGCAAAAATGTCTGGTTTTGCTGTTTTAGCTCGTAGAGCCCTTTGGTTAAAGTTCTGGTCTGCGGATGTTTCTTCTAAGTCTAAGTTATTAGCTATTCCCTACAAGGGTAAGACCTTGTTTGGGTCTGGTTCGGCTGAAATTAGTTCTGATATCACATGAGGAAAGGGATCTTCATTCCTTTCGTAACTTTAGAGGTAAACCATCCACTTCTTCTTCCAAGCAGGAACTATCCAAGTTTTCCTGGAAGTCTGGTCAGTCTTGGAACAAGGGGAAACAGTCTAAGAAACATGCGGCTGACTCAAAGTCAGCATGAAGGGTTGGCCCCCGATCCAGGAATGGATCTAGTAGGGGGCAGGCTTTCTCAATTTGCTCAGGCTTGGATACAATATGTCCCAGACCTGTGGGCCGTGGAAATCTCAGGGGTACAAGATAAAATCCAAGACCTTTCCTCCCAGAGGCAGGTTTCTTCTCTCAAGATCTGTAGACCAGATAAAGAGAGAGGCGTTCTTAAATTGTATCAAGGATCTTTTTGCCCTGGCAGTTATAGGAACAGGGTCTGGGATTTTATTCAAATCTGTTTGTGGTTCCCAAGAAAGAGGGAACTTTCAGACCTATTTTAGACCTAAAGTGTTTAAACAAGTTCCTCAGAGTACCGTCCTTCAAGATGGAGACTATACGTTACATTCTTCCCTTGGTTCAAGAGGGTCAGTTCATGACAACCATAGACCGAAAGGATGCGTACCTTCATGTTCCCATCCACAGGGATCATCTCAAGTTTCTGAGATTTGCTTTTCTAGACAAGCACTTTTAGTTTGTGGCTCTTCCATTCGGCCTTGCCACAGCTCCCAGAATTTTCTCAAAGGTCCTGGGGGCTCTGATGGCAGTTATCCGGTCTCGGGGCATTGCAGTGGCGCCATATCTGGATGACATTCTGGTTCAGGCGCCGTCTTTTGAGCAAGCAAACTCATACGGAGAACTTGTTGTCTTTTCTTTGCTTCCACGGTTGGAAGGTGAATTTGGGAAAGAGTTCTCTGATTCCAGCCACAAAAGTAGTGTTTTTAGGGACCATAATAGACTCCCTACTGATAAAATTATTTCTGACAGAGGTCAGAAAAACAAACATCTTCGGCTCTTGTCTTGTCCTTCAGTCCTCTCCTCAGCCGTCAGTGGCTCTATGTATGGAGGTAATTGGTCTGATGGTAGCTTCCATGGACATCATTCAGTTTGCTCGGTTCCATCTCAGACTTCTGCAGTTATGCATGTTAAGGCAGTGGAATGGGGGACTAAGCAGATCTGTTTCCGCAAATACTCTCTTTTCTGGTGGTTGTCTCAGGAACACCTCTCCCAGGGAACTTGCTTTTGCAGACCTTCCTTGGGGATCGTGACCACGGATGCCAGCCTTCTAGGTTGGGTAGCAATTTGGGGGTCATTAAAGACTCAGGGTCTTTGGACTCGGGAGGAGTCAGTTCTCCCTATAAACATTCTAGAACTGAGAGCGATTTTCAATGCTCTACTGGCCTGGCCTCAGCCTGAGCCCGGTTTATCAGGTTCCAGTCGGACAACATAACATTGGTGGCGTACTTCAACCACCAGGGGGGAACTCGGCGTTCCTTGGCCATGACAGAGGTGGCCCGGATAATCCAGTGGGCGGAGTCTCACATCTGTTACGTTTCTGCGATCCACATCCCAGGAGTGGACAATTGGGAGGCGGATTTTCTGAACCGACAGACCTTTCGTCTGGGGGAGTGGGAACTCCATCTGGAAGTATTTTCCCGTTTAATCCTCAATTGGGGGCAGCCAGAACTGGATCCCATGGCTTCTCAGCAGAATACCAAGCTTTGGAGGTACGGCTCAAGGTCAAGGGATCCACAGGCTTTCTTGATAGATTCTCTTTTGGTCCCTTGGAATTTCAGTCTAGCATACATATTTCCTCTGTTCGCTCTCCTGCCAAGAATCATTGCTCAGATCAAGCGGCAAGTGTCAGTGATTCTCATAGCACCGGCATGGCCTCGCAGGCTCTGGTATGCAGATCTAGTGGAAATGTCGTCTCTACCTCCTTAGAGACTCCCTCTGAGGAAGGACCTTCTATTTCAGGGTCCCTTTCTTAGTCCAAATCTCGTTTCTCTGAAGCCGACTGCTTGGAGATTGAACGCTTGATTTTGTCTAAGCGTGGGTTTTCAGAGTCGGTCATTGGGACCATGATTCAGGCTCGTAAGCCTGTGACAAGAAAGATTTACTTTAAGATATATAGCGTAAATATCTGTGTTGGTGTGAATCCAGAGGCTACTCTTGAAATAGTCAGGATTCCTAGGATTTTGTCTTTTCTCCAGGACGGTCTGGAGAAGGGTTTGTCAGCTAGTACTCTGAAAGGTCAGATTTCTGCATTGTCTATTTTGTTGCATAAGCGTTTGGCGGATGCACCAGATGTGCAATCTTTTTGTCAGGCCTTGGTTAGGATCAGGCCTGTGTTTAAGCCCGTTACTCCTCCCTGGAATCTTAACCTTGTTCTTACAACGGGCTCCGTTTGAACCTATGCATTCCTTAGATATTAAGATGTTATCTTGGAAGGTTTTGTTTCTTGTTGCTATTTCTTCTGCTCGGAGAGTTTTGAAACTCTCGTCTCTGCAGTTTGATTCTCCTTATCTTATTTTTCATTCTGATAAGGTGATTCTACGTACTAAATTAGGTTTCCTACCTAAGGTTGTTTCAAACAAGAATATTAATCAGGAGATTGTGGTTCCTTCTTTGTGTCCTAATCCTTCTCCTCCTAAGGAGGGTTTGTTGCACAACCTAGATGTTGTGCGTGCATTGAAGTTTTATCTTTTTCTGGGAAGCACAAGGCTCAGAAAGCTACGGCTACTTCTCTTTCTCTTTGGCTAAGGAGTATTATTTGTTTGGCCTATGAGACTGCTGGACATCAACCTCCTGAGAGAATCACTGCTCATTCCACAAGGGCTGTTTCTTCTTCCTGGGCATTTAAAAATGAAGCTTCTGATTTGCAAGGCTGCAACTTGGTCCTCTTTGTATACTTTTTCAAAGTTTTATAACTTTTGCCTCAGCTGAGGCTTCTTTTGGGAGAAGGGTTCTTCAGGCAGTGGTGCCTTCTGTTTAGGTCAACCTGAATTGTCCCACCCTTATCTGTGTCCTGTACCTTGGGTATTGATTCCCACTAGTAATTGACTTTGTGGACCCACCATATCTTAGGAAAGAAAACATAATTTATGCTTACCTGATAAATGTATTTATTTCCGGATATGGTGAGTCCACGGCCCACCCTTTATTTAAGACAGTTATTTTTTCTAAAACCTCAGGCACCTCTACACTTTTGTCTTCTTTTTCCATTTTTCCTTCGGCCGATTGACTGGGGATTATGGGTAAGGGAAGTGACATATAAAGCAGCTTTACTGTGGTGCGCTTTGCCTTCTCCTGCTGGCCAGGAGTGATAGTCCAACTAGTAATTGATGATTCTGTGGACTCGCCATATCCGGAAATAAATAAATATATCAGGTAAGCATAAATTATGTTTTTGGAAGTACAATTTAGTTTTTTAGTTTTTTTTAAATTATACTTGTAGCATGTGTCAAAAAAACATTCTAGTTCCAATTTTGCTAAAGGACTTGTGATGTCACAGCATTCAGTTCACTAGTTTGCTTGAGAACTAGCTGCTCTTTTGCTTTTAATTAAATGTGGAGAAATGGCTGGCAATTCCAGCACATCAACATCTCGGATAAACCTTTTAACATTTATCATGTAACATACAACATGACTTAAAGGGACAGTAAAGACATAATTAGACATTAATGATTCAAACAACTTTCCAATTTACTTATTTTATTTTATTTGCTTCCTTCTCTTATTTTTTGCTGAAAGCTTTATCTAGTTAAACTCAGGAGCAGCAAAGAAACCTAGGTTCTAGCTGCTGATTGGTGGCTGCATATATATACCGATTGTCATTGGCTCACCCATGTGTTCAGTAACAAATAAATTGCTGCTTATTCAACAAATGATACCAAGAGAATGAAACAAATTGGGTTTCAAGTCCATTTAACATGCCAGAAGTGATTATTCTCATTTGCATCATACAACACTATACAGAGGAATATTGTTTTTATGTTTTACCATACAGCAGAGTGCTTATTCTGCCTTGTTTTATAATAATAATGTACTAAGGAATATTGATTTTTAAGTTCCCAAGCAAACTACGGAAATGATTACTGTGACATCACAAGTGCTTTAGCAAAATGGGAACTAGAATTTATTTTGACAGTGTTTTGACACATACTAGAAGTGTAATTCCCCCCCAAAAAAATTGTACTTCCAAAAGAAAAAATTGTATTGTATTTCCAAAAAACAAAAGTGTTATTCCAGAAAAAAAGAATTATATTTGTAATTAAAGATTTGTTTTCTAAAAATAAATAAATTTGTATTTAAAAATATAGATTTGTATTCGTATGTCACAATTTATATACAATGATAAAGAATAACACACGCTTGCCTTTTTGACAGTAATCTTATTCCATATTTTTAAAAAAAATTCTTTTGTTGAGGTTTTTAGCAAACATAACGTTACAAGCATATTTTGCCATGTCTCATTAGACACAGAAATAGGAACGACTTTTTGTGCAATAATGAAAACATATACTGCACATACATTTATAAATGAACCGGATGAGGAAAAAATAAATTAAAAAGACCTATGCGTAATAACTAACATCAGTGGAGGTAGGCTGTACTGATATATAACCGGTTTTCAGTGAGATAAACAATACATAATACAGTAATATAGACACCATTTTTATACAACGATGAAAACATATTAATATAATGACAAATAAAGCAAGAAATGATAAGGCAGGTATAACTAAAACCTCTTTTTTTATATTTATTAGAACCTCCTACAGTATCGATAGGCCACTCTTGGACCTATGTGTAATATTTAACATCAATGGAGGTAAACTCAAATGATATAAAGCCACTCTTGGGCATGGTACAGTGTCATAAGGGATAAGTGTACTCTAAAATAGGTTAGCGCTTGAATTGCAGGAGTCACTCACAGACCTTAAAATATTATATAAGCTAAGAACCCTTTAAACATAGGGGGACATGGTTTCAGAGCTATAATGAGCGTTAGTTAATCACGACTAACGTATGTTGATATCTTATTGTATTCTAAGTAGCTGATTAAAGAATTACCAGTACTAAAAGTAGAGGTAAATTGTGACACTACCCCAACTGGGTAGCTCCGCCAAACTGGTCCTGCTTCCTCCTTGCCAACTACAGCTATGTAGCTGGCAAGTGACCTTGTGGCCTGTAGCCACCCCTGGTGCCTGACAGCACCAGTATTCAGGGTCCCACCCTGGGGCAGACTCCGGCTACCTTGATTAGGTAGCTCTGCCAGAGGGTCCTTCCTCTGCCTGGAACAGGCTGCTATGTAGCCCAGGAAAGGGATTTTAGCAGGAGCCCACCCAAATAACTAGACATACTAGCATTCAGGTGAAACAGGAACAGATTTTATTGGGGAAACACACACTCCTTTTATACACACAGCTCATCTTATTAAGACACTGGGCAATCACACAATTTTCCCGCCATTCCCCCCCTCCAGACAGACAGGCGCCTCCATAGCAGCCCCAGTTTTACAGAATCCCAGGACCCAGGGATTGCGGTTACAGGGTGATCCTGGGGGAGCGGCGGCACTTCCAGGGTGTCATTTTAAAGCTCTCGGTCCCAAGATACAGTCTGTTGATGTTATGGGGGTAGGGGTGTCTAAAACTCCTGGTTCCCAAAGGAGCTCCCCTCCGGTAATTCCCCCACCTCTTAGTGGCTACCAATCCCCAAAAGAGCAGAGCTCTGGGGCAAAGGGCCGCTGGAGCAACCAGGGGTAAAGTTAGCGGGTGCCCTGCTGTTCTGTGGCCGACCGAGAGCCCGGCCAGCCTTAGAGGGGTTAGGCAGGTGTCCCTTGTGAGGCGGCCGACCAGGAGTTCCAGGAGCCTGGCCAGCCTAGGAGGGTTTTTCCTGGTCATAGATCAGCTCTTCCATGACCAAGTCTACACAGCAACACATAGCACGCATCTGTGAGATCCCGTTAGCCATGAAATGGCCAAATCTTATGTAACAGGGAGTGAGCCATGTGGGGGGTAGGCTTTGCTAGCTGGTATCTGTGACATCTCCCCCCTCCAGTTCGGCAAACCCGGCTAGGTCCTTAACGGGTCTGCCTGGGGCTGTCCAATGGTGGCCCTCCACTCCTCGGTTGCTGGGAGAGGTTATTCCATCTCTCCTGAGCTTGGGGTATCCTGGGGGGTTCCTGCTTGCGTTTATACCCTGCGCCCTGGGCACAGGAATAGTCACACAATACAAAGTCTCAAACATGTTTGCCAAGGCTGGCTCCCAAACAGTTGCTCTCCCACAAGTTCTAGTGTCTTTAGGTTCCATGACCACATTGCCTCCCTCTGTGACACTCAGTTGAGTACTGGCTGACCCACCCACAAACAAAGCCAGTGCCAGTTTCCTGGCTGTATTCCCACCCCAGACGATGAGGTTGCTCCTTGGTGGGGAAGGCAAAGCTCTGGTGCCCAGACGTGTGGCACCAACTGCATGAGCTTATATCCTCCTTGCCCAATGCAACGCCTGCCCCCAACGAAAAATCCTCCTGGGTGGAAAAAGGGTAGAGATCATGCCCAGCTACTGGGGAGAGAGACGGGCTGTCTCTCCTCCCTGGAAGGGAGGCTGGCTACCTCCACTCCCTGAGAAACTGTGCTGCCACTCGGGAGGGAGACCTGCTGTCTCCGCTCCCTGGAAGGGGTGCTGCTGTTGGGGATGGAGACCGACTGTCTCCGCTCCCTGGAAGGGGTGCTGCTGTTGGGGATGGAGACTGACTATCTCCTCTCCTAAAAAGGGATTCTGCCGCTGGGGAGAGAGACCGCCTGTCTCCTCTCCCAGCAAGGGGTTCTGCCGCTGGGGAGAGTGACCAACCGTCTCCTTTCCCAGGAAGGGGTTCTGCAGCTGGGGAGAGATATCGATTTCCGTTTCTCCCTGCAAGGGTTTCTGTGTAAGGGGAGAGAGGACGACTAACTACGCTCCCAGGGAATGGCAGGGAATGGCAACCAAACTGCTGATCGGGATCCAGCAGCCCTGGGTCCCTTTTTCTTTGTTTCCACTCCTCCACGGTCAAGCTCCATGAATCCCAGAGGGCTGCACCCCAGCTCTGTATAGCCTTGGCACGCTATTTAACGAGATCTAGCAGCCTCTTGTATTTCTTGACCAGTGCTTCTTCCTGGTCACTTATAAAATCCAGATCGTCTTGTAGCCAGGATTCCTCCAATAGATCCAGCAGTTCCTCTTGGAGCACAGATATATCCTCCAGACCCTGGTCCGTCTCGCTCCCAAAGTGTGGGTCCTCTGTCCTTTTTGTAAATAGTAATCCAGGGCCGCTGAAGCCAAAGCCCTCTGTGGGGGAGCCATCCTCCAGCCATTGCTGCGCTTGCATAGCGAGCCGTCGGAGGGCCCGGTAGCCATCCTCCACCCACATCTCTTGCTGGACCAGTCTATGTAGGACAGATAGCCATTCCTTCTTTGGCTGTTTTCCCAGGAAAGGCACTCTCAAGGTCCACTGAACCCGGAACCTCTTGTCTTTCGTGGAGAGGACCTTTCCATCGTCCCGCTCCTGTTGAAGAGCCTCCCACCAGAGGTCCCAGCAGATCAGGTCCCTCTGTTCCAGCTCGTCCTGTAGGTAAATAGGACCGTCCAGCTGGGCCCCGTGCCTCCTGTACTCTCCTTAAAAACTCGGCTTCCATAGTTACCGGCTACTGTGGCCCTTCTCCTCTGTCAGCAGGAATCATGTGGAAGAAGCAGATCCCACTGCTGCCAGCCAATGTGACGGATACCCCGACTGGGTAGCTCTGCCAAACGGGTCCTGCTTACTCCCTGCTGACTGCAGCTATGTAGCTGGCAAGTGACCACAGCCTGTAGCCACCCCTGATGCCCGACAGCACCAGTATTCAGGGTCCCACCCTATGGCAGACTCTGGCTACCCCGACTAGGTAGCTCTGCCAGAGGGTCCTTACTCTGCCTGGAATAGGCTGCTATGTAGCCCAGGAAAGTGATTTTAGCAGGAGCCCACCCAAATAACTAGACATACTAGCATTCAGGTGAACAGGAACAGATTTTATTGGGGAAACACACTCCTTTTATACACACAGCTCATCTTATTAAGACACTGGACAATCCCACAATTTTCCCGCCATTCCCGCCCCTCCAGACAGCCCGGCGCCTCCATAGCAGCCCCAGTCTCACAGAATCCCACGACTCGTGGGGATCCTGGGGGAGCGGCGGCACTTCCAGGGTGTATTTTAAAGCTCTCGGTCCCCAGATGCCACAGTCCAAAAAGCGACGCGATTCGTTACTAGGTACCCGAGATACAGTCCATTGAAGTTATGGGGGTAGGGGTGTCCAAAACTCCCGGTTCCCAAAGGAGCTCCCCTCCGGTAATTCCCCCACCTCTTTTCCTCCTTAGGGGCTACCAATCCCCAAAAGATCGGAGCTCTGGGGCAAAGGGCTGCTGGAGCAACTAGGGGTAAAGTTAGCTGGTGCCCTGCTGTTCTGTGGCCGACCGGGAGTTCCAGGAACCCGGCCAGCCTTAGAGGGTTTTTCCCGGTCATAGATCAGCTCTTCCATGACCAAGTGTACACAGCAACACAACACATAGCACGCATCTGGGAGATCCCGTAAGCCATGAAATGGCCAAATTTTATGTAACAGGGAGTGAGCCATGTAGTAGGGAGGTGGGGGGTAGCCTTGGCGGTCTGGTATCCGTGACATAAATAAAATTAGGTAGCCCCAGTATTTAGGTTAGACTAGAGGGTCATCAGCTATATATTATACAGGTATATATCATAATCAAGTAATATGGACCCTTGTAATTAGTCTGAGATTGAGGTTTGCCTGTGTTTTAAAGCATATTCAGGGAACACCATCTCGGTCGCTGATAGTGCCCCAAAAAGACACAATATGACACAAACTAGTCAGATGGAACTAAATACCATAACTAGGGTCCATCAATCAAATGTGTAATATTTCACACTGGTATATTGTGAAGATAAGCTCTATAATCTGAAAGAGAACATAGGTCTGCTATGATATAGCTTTCATACGGCTTAGCTCTGTATCGCTCTGTAAGGGATCACTAAGATAGTAAGGATAGAGCATAGGTTGCAGGGAGCTGGGCTATAGGTATTTTACTAAAACAATTAGTTCTAGAAGTATAGGTGGACCCTGTTTGTGTTGACCCTTAGTTATTTTACTCCAGGTCCTTCATGTAACAGGATGCTCAGTTTCGTGTCTGACATATTTTAGGTAAATGTCCTCCCCCTGTAAAGCTTAAATTAGCAGAGTTTAAGTCTAGATAATTGGTATACAGTAGTATGTCAGTTGGTCTTCATAGTTAGTAGAAGATGTGTGTAAAGCCTCTAAACATATATTATGTTGTGTAACCTTTGGCAAAAAACAGTAAAATCACTTCTAAAACATCAAAAGTGTATAAACATAAGCTTGAACACAAACTAGGCATGGTAGTTTTCAAGCATCAAGATAGTTAGTAGAAGATATTTGTAAAGCCTCTAAACATATTATATTATATTGTTAAACCTTTGGCAAAAAGCGGTAAAATCACTTATAAAATATTGAAAGTTTATAGACATAAGCCTGAGCACAAACTAGATATGGCAGTTTTCAAGCGTCAAGAGGTGAGACGTTCCTTTTAACCTACTCCTGCCCGCAAGATGTTAGAGACCATTGGCCGCTTCTGCAGTCTCTTAGAGGTATTATACACCGGTATGTACTTGTTACCCTGGGAAAATGCCCTCTGTAGATAAAGTTTCGTCAATAACAACAGCTTGGAACACCTGGCGTTTCAGAATAACTCTGCTCATGTGAGAAGAGATCTCACTGCTTAAAGGTCTCGCTGGTTCAATTGAATGTGGATCCTTCCGTTGTCTGCATAAGTTCTAGGCATGTCTCACCAGGGATAGGACCAAAGAATCTTCTAGGCTCTGTAATGTAACCCGAACCACAGGAAACCTCTTTATGCTCAGACGTAAGCCGGCTTTTCCATGTCGGAACAGGGGGTAAGTGCTGATCTGTAGCATTATGAAGAATAGACACCTCTGTTATACTCTGAGCTTCGTGGTAAAGCCCATTTTTAGACTTTTGGGGGGTCTGCTTAATAGGGTCCTCCTTCATTACTGATTCCTAAAATATTGGGGTCAGTATACTCTGCAAGCTCTGTTTTAGCTCCTGAAAGTGGAAATCTAGTGCAGACTGTATCCGATGCTCCCATTTGTCTAGAGCCGCCATGACTGGAACGCACGTGAAAACCTTCAGGTCCTAGGATAATGTTGCCGAATAACAACTAAAGTCTAAAACCTTTACCCACAGCGCTAAAAAGCTTGAAACAGTGTTTCAGACAGATATAGTATAATTGAGACAATATTAGGATACAAAGTGTATCAGATATAAAATATTTAATAAAAGCACAAATAAAATTATACACTATAAATAACATATACATTGATCAGACGTAATTAAGTATAGTAATCAAAAATGTACAATAAATAATAAAAACAGACACAAAATAGATTACTTAAAACAAAAATAAGCTCAAACCAAAACACCCTTTTAGGTTAAGGGGACAGTCAAGTCCAAAAAAACCTTTCATGATTTAAGTAGGGAATGTAATTTTAAACAACTTTCCTATTTACTTCTATCACCAATTTTGCTTTGTTCTTTTGATATTCTTAGTTGAAAGCTAATTCTAGGAGGTTCATATGCTAATTTCTTAGACCTTGAAGACTGCCTCTAATCTGAATGCATTTTGACTACTAGAGGGCATTAGTTCTGCAGAGGCTTAGATACAGGAACAAGATTATCACAGAGGTAAAAAGTGTATTTCTATAACTATGTTGGTTAGCAAAACTGGGGAATGGGTAATAAAGGGATTATCTTTCTTTTTAAACAACAAAAATTCTGGTGTTGACTGTCCCTTTAATTGATGACTGATGTGGTCAAACGATGTAGAACAGATTGCAAGGACAGCGATATCCACAATGGTGTCAACGAAGGAGCTGGAATACACAAGGATCCAATTAAAACAGCGGAAAAGGTACCAAATATAAGGTGTACACTTTTACTTACAACGGAGAGGTACTCAGATGTGTCTACGGTCCCTCCCTTCAGTGGCAACTGCTCCGTAATAATCCCTGGTAGAAGCGGGACTTTGTCCTGGCGTCTTCAAACTAAACCAGTATAACTGACGAGCTCTACTGGATTACACAGTTTACGGAAGCCTTGGAGTGGGTCAAGAAAAGTTCAGTATTCGAGCAACGCGTTTCAACCTGTGCAGGGTCTTTGTCAAGCTTGCGTAAACTGTGTAATCCAGTAAAGCTTGTCAGATATACCAGCTTAGTTTGAAGACGCCAGGACAAAGTTTCGCTTCTACCAAGGATTATTACAGAGCAGTTGCCACTGAAGAGAGGGACCGTAGACACATCTGAGTACCTCTCTGGTGTAAGTAAAAGTGTACACCTTATGTTTGGTACCTTTTCCTCAGTTTGATTTGGGATCCTTGTGTATTCCAGCTCCTTCGTTGACACCATTGTGTGGATATCGTTGTCCTTGCAATCCGTTCCACATCGTTTGACCACATCAGTCATCAATTAACCTAAAAGGGTGTTTTGTTTTGAGCTTATTTTCGTTTTAAGTAATCTATTTTGTGTCTGTTTATTATATATTGTACATTTTTTATTACTACACTTAGGCCTAGATTTAGAGTTCGGCGGTAAAAGGGCTGTTAACGCTCCGCGGGTTTTTTTCTGGCCGCACCATAAATTTAACTCTGGTATCGAGAGTTCAAACAAATGCTGCGTTAGGCTCCAAAAAAGGAGCGTAGAGCATTTTTACCGCAAATGCAACTCTCGATACCAGAGTTGCTTACGGACGCGGCCGGCATCAAAAACGTGCTCGTGCACGATTCTCCCATAGGAAACAATGGGGCTGTTTGAGCTGAAAAAAAACCTAACACCTGCAAAAAAGCAGCGTTCAGCTCCTAACGCAGCCCCATTGTTTCCTATGGGGAAACACCTCCTAAGTCTGCACCTAACACCCTAACATGTACCCCGAGTCTAAACACCCCTAACCTTACACTTATTAACCCCTAATCTGCCGCCCCCGCTATCGCTGACCCCTGCATTACACTTTTAACCCCTAATCTGCCGCTCCGTAAACCGCCGCCACCTACGTTATCCCTATGTACCCCTAATCTGCTGCCCTAACATCGCCGACCCCTATGTTATATTTATTAACCCCTAATCTGCCCCCCACAACGTCGCCGACACCTACCTACACTTATTAACCCCTAATCTGCCGAGCGGACCTGAGCGCTACTATAATAAAGTTATTAACCCCTAATCCGCCTCACTAACCCTATCATAAATAGTATTAACCCCTAATCTGCCCTCCCTAACATCGCCGACACCTACCTTCAATTATTAACCCCTAATCTGCCGACCGGAGCTCACCGCTATTCTAATAAATGTATTAACCCCTAAAGCTAAGTCTAACCCTAACACTAACACCCCCCTAAGTTAAATATAATTTTTATCTAACGAAATAAATTAACTCTTATTAAATAAATAATTCCTATTTAAAGCTAAATACTTACCTGTAAAATAAATCCTAATATAGCTACAATATAAATTATAATTATATTATAGCTATTTTAGGATTAATATTTATTTTACAGGCAACTTTGTAATTATTTTAACCAGGTACAATAGCTATTAAATAGTTAAGAACTATTTAATAGTTACCTAGTTAAAATAATTACAAATTTACCTGTAAAATAAATCCTAACCTAAGATATAATTAAACCTAACACTACCCTATCAATAAAATAATTAAATAAACTACCTACAATTACCTACAATTAACCTAACACTACACTATCAATAAATTAATTAAACACAATTGCTACAAATAAATAACATTAAATAAACTATCTAAAGTACAAAAAATAAAAAAGAACTAAGTTACAGAAAATAATAAAATATTTACAAACATAAGAAAAATATTACAACAATTTTAAACTAATTACACCTACTCTAAGCCCCCTAATAAAATAACAAAGCCCCCCAAAATAAAAAATTCCCTACCCTATTCTAAAATACAAATATTACAAGCTCTTTTACCTTACCAGCCCTGAACAGGGCCCTTTGCGGGGCATGCCCCAAGAATTTCAGCTCTTTTGCCTGTAAAAAAAAACATACTATACCCCCCCCCCAACATTACAACCCACCACCCACATACCCCTAATCTAACCCAAACCCCCCTTAAATAAACCTAACACTACCCCCCTGATGATCTTCCTACCTTGTCTTCACCATGCCAGGTTCACCGATCCGTCCTGGCTCCAAGATCTTCATCCAACCCAAGCGGGGGCTAGACATCCACTGAAGAAGTCCAGAAGAGGGTCCAAAGTCTTCCTCCTATCCGGCAAGAAGAGGACATCCGGACCGGCAAACATCTTCTCCAAGCGGCATCTTCTATCTTCTTCCATCCGATGACGACCGGCTCCATCTTGAAGACCTCCAGCGCGGATCCATCCTCTTCTTCCGACGACTAGACGACGAATGACGGTTCCTTTAAGGGACGTCATCCAAGATGGCGTCCCTCGAATTCCGATTGGCTGATAGGATTCTATCAGCCAATCGGAATTAAGGTAGGAATTTTCTGATTGGCTGATGGAATCAGCCAATCAGAATATAGTTCAATCCGATTGGCTGATCCAATCAGCCAATCAGATTGAGCTCGCATTCTATTGGCTGTTCCGATCAGCCAATAGAATGCGAGCTCAATCTGATTGGCTGATTGGATCAGCCAATCGGATTGAACTATATTCTGATTGGCTGATTCCATCAGCCAATCAGAAAATTCCTACCTTAATTCCGATTGGCTGATAGAATCCTATCAGCCAATCGGAATTCGAGGGACGCCATCTTGGATGACGTCCCTTAAAGGAACCGTCATTCGTCGTCTAGTCGTCGGAAGAAGAGGATGGATCCGCGCTGGAGGTCTTCAAGATGGAGCCGGTCGTCATCGGATGGAAGAAGATAGAAGATGCCGCTTGGAGAAGATGTTTGCCGGTCCGGATGTCCTCTTCTTGCCGGATAGGAGGAAGACTTTGGACCCTCTTCTGGACTTCTTCAGTGGATGTCTAGCCCCCGCTTGGGTTGGATGAAGATCTTGGAGCCAGGACGGATCGGTGAACCTGGCATGGTGAAGACAAGGTAGGAAGATCATCAGGGGGGTAGTGTTAGGTTTATTTAAGGGGGGTTTGGGTTAGATTAGGGGTATGTGGGTGGTGGGTTGTAATGTTGGGGGGGGGGTATAGTATGTTTTTTTTTACAGGCAAAAGAGCTGAAATTCTTGGGGCATGCCCCGCAAAGGGCCCTGTTCAGGGCTGGTAAGGTAAAAGAGCTTGTAATATTTGTATTTTAGAATAGGGTAGGGAATTTTTTATTTTGGGGGGCTTTGTTATTTTATTAGGGGGCTTAGAGTAGGTGTAATTAGTTTAAAATTGTTGTAATATTTTTCTTATGTTTGTAAATATTTTATTATTTTCTGTAACTTAGTTCTTTTTTATTTTTTGTACTTTAGATAGTTTATTTAATGTTATTTATTTGTAGCAATTGTGTTTAATTAATTTATTGATAGTGTAGTGTTAGGTTAATTGTAGGTAATTGTAGGTAGTTTATTTAATTATTTTATTGATAGGGTAGTGTTAGGTTTAATTATATCTTAGGTTAGGATTTATTTTACAGGTAAATTTGTAATTATTTTAACTAGGTAACTATTAAATAGTTCTTAACTATTTAATAGCTATTGTACCTGGTTAAAATAATTACAAAGTTGCCTGTAAAATAAATATTAATCCTAAAATAGCTATAATATAATTATAATTTATATTGTAGCTATATTAGGATGTATTTTACAGGTAAGTATTTAGCTTTAAATAGGAATTATTTATTTAATAAGAGTTAATTTATTTCGTTAGATAAAAATTATATTTAACTTAGGGGGGTGTTAGTGTTAGGGTTAGACTTAGCTTTAGGGGTTAATACATTTATTAGAATAGCGGTGAGCTCCGGTCGGCAGATTAGGGGTTAATAATTGAAGGTAGGTGTCGGCGATGTTAGGGAGGGCAGATTAGGGGTTAATACTATTTATGATAGGGTTAGTGAGGCGGATTAGGGGTTAATAACTTTATTATAGTAGCGCTCAGGTCCGCTCGGCAGATTAGGGGTTAATAAGTGTAGGTAGGTGTCGGCGACGTTGTGGGGGGCAGATTAGGGGTACATAGGGATAACGTAGGTGGCGGCGATTTGCGGTCGGAAGATTAGGGGTTAATTATTTTAAGTAGCTTGCGGCGACGTTGTGGGGGGCAAGTTAGGGGTTAATAGATATAATACAGGGGTCGGCGGTGTTAGGGGCAGCAGATTAGGGGTACATAAGTATAACGTAGGTGGCGGTCGGCAGATTAGGGGTTAAAAATTTTAATCGAGTGGCGGCGATGTGGGGGGACCTCGGTTTAGGGGTACATAGGTAGTTTATGGGTGTTAGTGTACTTTAGGGTACAGTAGTTAAGAGCTTTATAAACCGGCGTTAGCCAGAAAGCTCTTAACTCCTGCTATTTTCAGGCGGCTGGAATCTTGTCGTTAGAGCTCTAACGCTCACTGCAGAAACGACTCTAAATACCAGCGTTAGAAAGATCCCATTGAAAAGATAGGCTACGCAAATGGCGTAGGGGGATCTGCGGTATGGAAAAGTCGCGGCTGAAAAGTGAGCGTTAGACCCTTTAATCACTGACTCCAAATACCAGCGGGCGCCCAAAACCAGCGTTAGGAGCCTCTTACGCTGGTTTTGACGGCTACCGCCGAACTCTAAATCTAGGCCTTAATTAGATATACATCTGATCAACGTATATGTTATTTATAGTGTATAATTTTATTTGTGCTTTTATTAAATATTTTATATCTGATACACTTTGTATCCTAATATTGTCTCAATTATACTATATCTGTCTTAAACACTGTTTCAAGCTTTTTAGCGCTGTGGGTAAAGGTTTTCCTCACTTTGGTGAAGATAATCTTCTAGTGTTTAGTAGTATCAGTTCAGAGGTTGGGGATTCCTTTGTTTTTTCCCACTTGTTTAATAGTGATAATCAGCGCAGAGATTACTCTCTTCTTGTGATTTACCTGTTTCCGGTTCTGCAGAGCTGTATCCTGTGCGGTCTGTGAGTGGGGATGATGTAGACCTGCTTAACCCGGGGAAGGGTGCCGAGATCCAAAGGGTAGGCCGCCAGCTAAGATCTTGACGATCCAGAACCAAGCTTGTAGGTCACGCATGCAGCTAAAAAAACAATCTGTCTGATACTCCAGCACATGGGGAGTCTTTAGCCGTAATGCTTAGGTGTGGATGCTGCGTTTGTCTCAGGATAGGCGGCAGATACTCGAGACCTCGCTACTAGCTTCAAATTTTTGAGGCCATTGCGGTTGCTGCCTGGACCAACCCCCCCCCCCCCATTGCATATTTTTACTCTTTAATTTGTTTTTACTTTAATTTGACTCTTACATTTACGCTGTCTTTTTAAATTTGAACTTTGATTTATACCGTGTTTAATTAAAACAACTTGATTTTAAGATCTTGGTGTCCTTTCCATTTGAACATACTGTGGTAGCATAGGAAGTGTTCATGTGCTTTCTGCACTATATGGCAGCAGTGGTTACAGCAATGTAACTGTGTAATACATACAGCTCTCAAGCCGTGCACGCTCCTGTGCCTACTTCAGTAAAGAAGCAATGTGTCAACAAATAAAAAAAAAATATTGATTGTGCGTCTGAATAATTAAAGCTTAATTTTGACTTTAAATATAGTTAGTTTGACCAGACAAAGTGTATGCATGATATGCAAGTACTGTCGGCATCTACTGACAATGATTTTGCAATGTTATAATTCTTTCATGTAATTGGCAAGAGTCCATGAGCTAGTGACGTATGGGATATACAATCCTACTAGGAGGGGCAAAATTTCCCAAACCTCAAAATGCCTATAAATACACCCCTCACCACACCCACAATTCAGTTTTAAAAACGTTGCCTCCTATGGAGGTGGTGAAGTAAGTTTGTGCTTGATGTTTTCTAATTTCTTCTGTGATAAGCACTTCTAAGCATTCTGAAGCCCAATTCCTCTCAGAGTACAGTGTTTGTCAGAGGGATGTGAAGAGAGTATCTCCTATGGATTTGATGGTTTTCCTCGCAGGAAATCTTTTCAAGGGTTCTCTGTTATCGGTTGTAGGGATTCATCTCCTACCTCCCTTTTCAGATCGACGATATACTCTTATATACCATTACCTCTGCTGATAGCTTTCAGTACTGGTTTGGCTCTATGCTATTTATGGATGGGTGTCTTTCGGTAAGTATGTATCATTTTTTTAAGACACTCTCAGCTATGGTTTGGCGCTTTATGTATTAATATAAAGTTTTAAATATATGTATTTTACTTATATTTGCCATGAGTAAGGTCTATGTGAATTTCCCTTTGCAGTCTGGCAGTTTCGTTATGGGAATCATGTTTAGGAAGTTTTTCTTACCTGGGGTATAGTTTTTTTTTTTTTCTATTTGAATTGTTTTCTTTAAAAAACTTGCGGGCATATTAGGCTCACAAGGGCGCAAAATGCTGTTTATTGCGTCATTCTTGGCACAAGAAATTTTTTGGGCATGAATGTGCGTCATGACGCAAGTTCATCATTTCCTACGTCTTAGTTGATGCGAGTTTGTTTGACCCGAAATTGCGTTTGTTATGACGCGTGTTGCGTCATTTCCGGATGTTTGTTGGCGCCAAAAAAATTCTCAACTTCCTTTTGCGTTGTGCGTCATTCTTGGCGCCAAAACATTTATTTATATTTTACCCCACTTCCTATATGCTCCTTGCCTTCTTTATGCTCAGAGGGCTATGCTATTTGTTTTTTGTCAATCTTAGCATTTGCATTTTTTCCCATTCCTGAAACTGCTATATGTGGAAATAAGATATTTTTGTTTAATGTTATTTTATCTTTTTTACATTTTACAAGATGTCTCAATCTGATCCTGTCTCAGAAGTCTCTGTAGGAACCATGCTGCCTGAACACAGTTCTACCAAAGCTAAGTCTATCTATTGTAAGCTAGTGGAGATTATATCTCCAACTAATATCTCCAACTGTATTATGTAACAGTTGTCATGATAACCTTTTGAATGCAGAAAAGGTTTCTATTAGTGCTAGTACAGTATCTGTTGTTCCTTCAACATCTAAAGTACATGATATCCCTGTTGATATGAAAAATTATATTGCTGATGCGATACAGAAAACTATGGCTGCTATTCCGCCTTCAAATAAACGTAAAAGGTATTTTAAAACTTCTCATATTACTGATGAAATTTGTAATGACCGACAACATACTGATATATCCTCCTCTGATGAGGATCTCTCTGATCCTACTTCAGACATTGACATTGATAAATCATCTTATCTTTTTAAGATTGAGTATATTCGTTCTTTGTTGAAAGAAGTGTTGATAACTTTGGATATTGAGGAGTCTGGTCCTCTTGATAAAAAATCCAGTAAACGTTTAAATTCTGTTTATAAACCTCCTGTGTCTACTCCTGAGGTTTTTCCTGTTCCTGATGCTATTTCTGATGTGATTTCTAAAGGAATTGTCTAAGCCTGGTACTTCTTTTGTTCCTTCTTCAAGATTTAAAAAGTTGTATCCTTTGCCAGTGATTAATTTAGGAAAAAGTCCCTAAAGTTGATGGGGCTATTTCTACTCTTGCTAAACATACTACTATTCCTATGGAAGATAGTACCTCTTTTAAGGATCCTTTACATAGGAAGATTGAAAATTATCTAAGGAAAGCTTATTTGCATTCTGGCTATATGTTTAGACCTGCCATTGCTATGGCTGATGTTGCGGCTGCATCACCTTTTTTGGTTGGATAGCTTAGCACAACGGGAAAAAGACTCTGATTTGCATTGCATTGTTGGTTTGCTTCAATATGCTAATCATTTTATTTGTGATGCTATTTTTGATATCATCAAGATTAATATTACATCTATGTCTTTGGCTATTTTAGCTAGAAGAGCTTTATGGCTCAAATCATGGAATGCTGACATGGTATCTAAAGCTAGGTTACTATCTCTTTCATTCCAGGGTAATAATTTGTTTGGTTCCCAGTTGGATTCAATTATTTTCACTATTACTGGGGGGAAGGGAGTTTTTTTGCCTCAAGAAAAAAAGTCTAAAGGCAAATCTTAAACTTCTAATCGGTTTCGTTCCTTTCGTCAGAATAGAAAACCGTTCCTTCCCCTAAAGACTCTGGCTCCAATTGAAAGCCATCCTCGAGTTGGAATAAATCCAAGCCTTACAAGAAACTAAAGCCAGCCCCCAAGTCTGCATGAAGTTGCGGCCCTCGATCCAGTTCTGCTGGTGTGGGGCAGATTGAAATTATTTCAAGACATTTGGGCTGGTTCCATTCGGATTCATTGGATTCAGAATATTGTCTCCCAGGGGTATCGAATAGGTTTCAGAATAAGACCTTCTGTGAGAAGATTTTTTCTCTCTCACGTTCCAACAAATTCTGTGAAAGCTCAGGGTTTTCTGAAGTGTGTTTCGGATCTAGAGCTTTCAGGAGTGATTGTACCAGTTCCATTTCTGGAATAGGGTTTGGGTTTTTATTCAAATCTATTCATTGTCCCGAAGAAGGAAAATTCTTTCAGACCAGTTTTGGATCTGAAGTTTTTAAATCGTTTTGTAAGAGTCCCAACCTTCAAGATGGTGACTATAAGGACTATTCTGCCTTTTGTTCAGCAAGGTCATTACATGTCCACGATAGACTTAAAGGATGCATATCTTCACATTCCGATTCATCCAGACCACTATCGATTTCTGAGATTCTCTTTTCTAGACAAGCATTACCAATTTGTTGCTCTTGCATTTGGCCTAGCAACAGCTCCAAGAATCTTTTAGAAGGTTCTCGGTGCCCTTCTATCTGTAATCAGAGAGCAGGGTATTGCGGTGTTTCCTTATTTGGACGATATCTTGGTACTGGCACAGTCTTTACGTTTAGCAGAATCTCACACAAATCAACTTGTGTTGTTTCTATAAAGACATGGTTAGAGGATCAATTTTACCAAAGATTCCTCAGACAAGGGTCACCTTTTTAGGTTTCCAGATAGATTCAGTGTCCATGACTTTGTCTTTAACAGACAAGAGACGAATAAAATTGGTTTCTGCCTGTCGAAACCTTCAGTCTCGATCATTCCCTTCAGTGGCTATGTGCATGGAAGTGTTAGGTCTTATGACTGCAGCATCGGACGCAATCCCCTTTGATCATTTTCATATGAGACCTCTGCAGCTTTGCATGCTGAATCAATGGTGCAGGGATTATACTCGGATATCACAGTCGATATACTTAAATCCCAACATTCAACTCTCTCTGTCCTGGTGGTTAGTCCATCATCGGATTATTCAAGGGGCCTCTTTTGTTCGTCCTGCTTTGACTGTGATTTCAACAGATGCAAGTCTCACAGGTTGGGGAGCTGTCTGGGGGTCTCTGACAGCACAAGGAGTTTGGAATCCTCTAGAGGCGAGGTTACCAATCAATATTTTAGAACTCCGTACTATTTTCAGGGCTCTTCAGGCTTGGCTGCTAATAAAGAGAGAATTATTAATTAGTTTTCAGACAGAGAATCTCACAACTGTGGCATATGTCAATCATCAAGGGGGGACTCGCAGTCCTTTAGCGATGAAAGAAGTATCTCGGATGCTGTCTTGGGGGGAATCCAATTCCTGTCTAATTTCTGCGATACATATCCCAGGTGTAGACAATTGGGAAGCAGATTATCTCAGCCGCCTGTTCTTATATCCAGGGGAGTGGTCTCTCCATCCAGATGTATTTTATCAGATTATTCAGATGTGGGGTCTTCCCGGAATAGATCTGATGGCATACCATCTAAACAAGAAGCTTCCCAGGTACCTTTCCAGGTCCAGGGATCTTCAGGCGGAGATGGTGGATGCGTTAGCAGTTCCTTGGTTTTACCAACCTCCTTATATTTTTCCGCCTCCAGTTCTTCTTCCAAGGGTGATCTCCAAGATCATAATGGAACAATCGCATGTGTTTCTGATAGCACCAGCATGGCCTCACAGGTTTTGGTATGCCGATCTTGTCCGGATGTGCAGTTGCCAACCTTGGCCACTTCCGTTAAGGCCAGACCTTCTGTCTCAAGGGCCGTTTTTCCATCAGAATCTCAAATCGCTACATTTGAAGGTATGGAAATTAAATGCTTAGTGCTTAGTCATAGAGGTTTCTCTGACTCAGTGATTAATACTAGGCTTCAGGTCTGTAAGTCTGTTGCAAGGAAGATTTATTATCTGGTTTGGAAAACCTATAATTCATGGTGTTCTCATAAATTCTCTTGGCATTCTTTTAGAATTCCTAGAATTTTACTGTTTCTTCAGGATGGTTTGGATAAAGGTTTTTGCATTAATTTGAAGCGAAGCGCTGAGCTTTAACCTAAAAAGCCTCTCTCTTAACACTACCCCCTTCCTGGATAGCTATATTATATTATTATACTATAGCTGTATTCAATGATATTATATATTGTTAAATAGTTAAGTTCTTATATCTGTGTTTCAGGTCTACTGCATGAACAGATTATAAATTAATTTTATGTTTAGGACTTCAAAGAATATATACTTAAATCTAAAAATAAAGTATAAATCTTTAATAAAAAATAAAAAAAACTTTAAATACATAAAAAGGTACAAAAAAACTTCAAATACATAAACAAATCACTCCTTGAATTCATTAATGATATTTCATTGTAATTACATCGACAAAATAATGATAAAATAGTGCAAATCTTTCAACAAAGGACTGAATTAAAAACCTTAAGACTAGAACATATAAATCATAAAACTGGTTAAAAATTGGGCAAATGACTCAAAAAAACAACAACCTATAAATCAAACTTTAAGTCCGTTGATACTAAAATGATTATTGTCAAAAAAGGCAGTAAAGGTATCCTGGTGCTTATTGCAAAAAAACTTTTGGCTAGTATTAACACGGTTAATGTTTCTCCCTTTTAGTCCCCGGTTCCTCAATGTTGTTTCACTAGGAGGCTTTCTTACCTCTTTTTCTTAATGGCAAAGAATTTTGTCTTTACCTGGAATATCAGTTGGTCTTCTCATAAATGCGGTAGTCCAGCTCCGTTTCTTTCATCAAACGGTTAGCTACCAAATGTCCCACGCTGCTGTTGTCGGTCGGTATGACGTCACCTACTGCCGACACCTGTAGTAAACTTGTGCAAGTATTTCTCACATACTCCGATTCACAGCCTTCGTTCTGCTCCTAGGATCAGGTTTTGGTCTTACTCTGCACTTTAGTACTATGTACACAGAGATTATACTTATCCTCTTTATCCTCTTGGATTCAGTTTGGATTTTCTGGGTCACGGAAACTCTCCAAATATCTGTTAGTATCTTTGTGTCTTTGTATCCTTTAATTCCACAGTTCTACGCATTTCACACATTTTCAGGGCTTTGTCAAGATACTGTATGTCAATTCGGCTCAGTTTAAATCCCCCACTCTCTGATTTGATTGGTTTCCTCAGGGATACGTGCCATTCCTAGTATTTAAAGGGATACAACATCTTTGTAGTAATCTCTATATCACAGGATTTCCTTCTATTCCTGGGTCAATACACTATTTTCTTTAGTTCATCATCTTCTTTATGTGCACCCAATATTTCTTCCAACTTTTAAATGATCTTAATATTTCTTAATGTGAAGTCTTAAAAAATTAAAAATTAAAAATGAGTCAATGCCCATTATTTGAGTCATTTCATTGCACCTTTAACACTTATCATCCATTATTCTTTGCTTTTTTTAAAAATAAGATTATTTATATTGCACTTATATAATATAAAATCCGTCCTATTACGTTCAAACTCATTCTATCTGTATACCTAAACCTGTCTTCTTTATACAAGAAATGGACCTATATCCATTTCAGAATTCAGACCCTTAAGATATAATGTATTAAAATTATAAATAAACACTGCCTCTTTCCTGAGGAGCGTATTCTCAAAATTGCCCCCTCTCCAGTTTTTTTTACTATGCACAATGCCCAATATTTCAAATCTTTTATATTATTGTTGTGTTTCTGTTTCTCCTTAAAGTGTGAATAGAGGTGGGTATCCAAATTCCCCTTTTCTATATTGCATAGATGCTCTCTTATTCTGTCTCTGAGCATTCTAGTCCTTTCACCCACATAGATCAAATCACATGTATACTACTCCTTTATTACTGCATCTAATGGTATCCCTAATCTCATACTCTTTCTCTGTACCTGGGATTAAGATTTTTTTTTCTTGTTACTATGTCTGCATGCTCTGCATGTTACACAGGGGAAGAAACCTCTTAATGCATTTCCTAAAAGGTCTTTATCCTTGGATAAAGGTTTGTCTGCAAGTACTTTGAAGGGACAAATCTCTGCTCTTTCTGTTTTATTTCATTGAAAGATTGCTAAGCTTCCTGATATTCACTGTTTTGTTCAGGCTTTGGTTCATATCAAGCCTTTTATTAAATCAATTTCTCCTCCTTGGAGTCTTGATTTGGTTTTAAAAGCTTTGCAGGCTCCTCCGTTTGAGCCTATGCATTCTCTGGATATTAAACTACTTTCTTGGAAAGTGTTCTTTTTGGCTATCTCTTCTGCTAGAAGAGTTTCTGAATTGTCTGCTCTCTCTTGTGAGTCTCCTTTTCTGATTTTTCATCAGGAGAAAACTGTTTTGCGGACTTTGTTTAAATTTCTTCCTAAGGTTGTAAATTCTAACAACATTAGTAGGAAAATTGTTGTTCCTTCTTTGTGTCCTAATCCTAAGAATGCTCTTGAAAGATCTTTACATTCTTTAGATGTTGTAAGAGCTTTGAAATACTATATTGAAGCTACTAAGGATTTTATTTACATTTGTTGTTTTTTCTGGTTCCAGGAAAGGCCAGAAAGCTTCCGCCATTTCTTTGGCATCGTGGTTAAAGCTTTTGATTCCCAAGGCTTATTTGGAGGCGGGACTGTCTCCGCCTCAGAGAATTACAGCTCATTCTTCTAGACCAGTCGCCACTTCTTGGGCTTTTAAGAATAAAGCTTCAGTTAATCAGATTTGCAAAGCAGCAACTTGGTCTTCTTTGCATACATTTACTAAATTCTACCGTTTTGATGTTTTTGCTTCTGCAGAAGCAGTCTTTGGTAGAAAAGTTCTTCAGGCAGCTGTCTCAGTTTGATTCTTCTGCTTATGATTTAAGTTTTTTTTCTTGTAAATTATAAGAAAGACTTATTTTTTTTGTGGATTTAATTTTTTCAGCGGAAATAGCTGTTTTCTCCAACATAGGTGTGTCCGGTCCACGGCGTCATCCTTACTTGTGGGATATTCTCTTCCCCAACAGGAAATGGCAAAGAGCCCAGCAAAGCTGGTCACATGATCCCTCCTAGGCTCCGCCTACCCCAGTCATTCTCTTTGCCGTTGTACAGGCAACATCTCCACGGAGATGGCTTAGAGTTTTTTAGTGTTTAACTGTAGTTTTTATTATTCAATCAAGAGTTTGTTATTTTGAAATAGTGCTGGTATGTACTATTTACTCAGAAACAGAAAAGAGATGAAGACTTCTGTTTGTATGAGGAAAATGATTTTAGCAACCGTCACTAAAATCCATGGCTGTTCCACACAGGACTGTTGAGAGCAATTAACTTCAGTTGGGGGAACAGTGAGCAGTCTCTTGCTGCTTGAGGTATGACACATTCTAACAAGACGATGTAATGCTGGAAGCTGTCATTTTCCCTCTGGGATCCGGTAAGCCATGTTTATTACGATTGTAAATAAGGGCTTCAAAAAGGGCTTATTAAGACTGTAGATTTTTTTTTTGGGCTAAATCGATTGATTATTAACACATATTTAGCCTTGAGGAATCATTTTATCTGGGTATTTTGATATAATAATATCGGCAGGCACTGTTTTAGACACCTTATTCTTTAGGGGCTTTCCCAAAGCATAGGCAGAGCCTCATTTTCGCGCCGGTGTTGCGCACTTGTTTTTGAGAGGCATGGCATGCAGTCGCATGTGAGAGGAGCTCTGATACTTAGAAAAGACTTTCTGAAGGCGTCATTTGGTATCGTATTCCCCTTGGGGCTTGGTTGGGTCTCAGCAAAGCAGATACCAGGGACTGTAAAGGGGTTAAAGTTCAAAACGGCTCCGGTTCCGTTATTTTAAGGGTTAAAGCTTCCAAATTTGGTGTGCAATACTTTTAAGGCTTTAAGACACTGTGGTGAAAATTTGGTAAATTTTGAACAATTCCTTCATGTTTTTTCGCATTTGCAGTAATAAAGTGTGTTCAGTTTAAAATTTAAAGTGACAGTAACGGTTTTATTTTAAAACGTTTTTTGTACTTGTTATCAAGTTTATGCCTGTTTAACATGTCTGAACTACCAGATAGACTGTGTTCTGAATGTGGGGAAGCCAGAATTCCTATTCATTTAAATAAATGTGATTTATGTGACAATGACAATGATGCCCAAGATGATTCCTCAAGTGAGGGGAGTAAGCATGGTACTGCATCATTCCCTCCTTCGTCTACACGAGTCTTGCCCACTCAGGAGGCCCCTAGTACATCTAGCGCGCCAATACTCCTTACTATGCAACAATTAACGGCTGTAATGGATAATTCTGTCAAAAACATTTTAGCCAAAATGAACACTTATCAGCGTAAGCGCGACTGCTCTGTTTTAGATACTGAAGAGCATGACGACGCTGATATTAATATTTCTGAAGGGCCCCTAACTCAGTCTGAGGGGGCCAGGGAGGTTTTGTCTGAGGGAGAAATTACTGATTCAGGGAACATTTCTCAACAAGCTGAACCTGATGTGATTGCATTTAAATTTAAGTTGGAACATCTCCGCATTCTGCTTAAGGAGGTATTATCCACTCTGGATGATTGTGACAAGTTGGTCATCCCAGAGAAACTATGTAAAATGGACAAGTTCCTAGAGGTGCCGGGGCTCCCAGAAGCTTTTCCTATACCCAAGCGGGTGGCGGACATTGTTAATAAAGAATGGGAAAGGCCCGGTATTCCTTTCGTCCCTCCCCCCATATTTAAAAAATTGTTTCCTATGGTCGACCCCAGAAAGGACTTATGGCAGACAGTCCCCAAGGTCGAGGGAGCGGTTTCCACTTTAAACAAACGCACCACTATACCCATAGAGGATAGTTGTGCTTTCAAAGATCCTATGGATAAAAAATTAGAAGGTTTGCTTAAAAAGATGTTTGTTCAGCAGGGTTACCTTCTACAAACAATTTCATGCATTGTCCCTGTCGCTACAGCCGCATGTTTCTGGTTCGATGAGCTGATAAAGGCGGTCGACAGTGATTCTCCTCCTTATGAGGAGATTAAGGACAGAATCAATGCTCTCAAATTGGCTAATTCTTTCACCCTAGACGCCACTTTGCAATTGGCTAGGTTAGCGGCTAAGAATTCTGGGTTTGCTATTGTGGCGCGCAGAGCGCTTTGGTTGAAATCTTGGTCGGCTGATGCGTCTTCCAAGAACAAGCTACTTAACATTCCTTTCAAGGGGAAAACGCTGTTTGGCCCTGACTTGAAAGAGATTATCTCGGATATCACTGGGGGTAAGGGCCACGCCCTTCCTCAGGATCGGCCTTTCAAGGCAAAAAATAAACCTAATTTTCGTCCCTTTCGTAGAAACGGACCAGCCCAAAGTGCTACGTCCTCTAAGCAAGAGGGTAATACTTCTCAAGCCAAGCCAGCTTGGAGACCAATGCAAGGCTGGAACAAGGGAAAGCAGGCCAAGAAACCTGCCACTGCTACCAAGACAGCATGAAATGTTGGCCCCCGATCCGGGACCGGATCTGGTGGGGGGCAGACTCTATCTCTTCGCTCAGGCTTGGGCAAGAGATGTTCTGGATCCTTGGGCGCTAGAAATAGTCTCCCAAGGTTATCTTCTGGAATTCAAGGGACTTCCCCCAAGGGGGAGGTTCCACAGGTCTCAGTTGTCTTCAGACCACATAAAAAGACAGGCATTCTTACATTGTGTAGAAGACCTGTTAAAAATGGGAGTGATTCATCCTGTTCCATTAAGAGAACAAGGGATGGGGTTCTACTCCAATCTGTTTATAGTTCCCAAAAAAGAGGGAACGTTCAGACCAATCTTAGATCTCAAGATCTTAAACAAGTTTCTCAAGGTTCCATCGTTCAAGATGGAAACCATTCGAACTATTCTTCCTTCCATCCAGGAAGGTCAATTCATGACCACGGTGGATTTAAAGGATGCGTATCTACATATTCCTATCCACAAGGAACATCATCGGTTCCTGAGGTTCGCATTCCTGGACAAACATTACCAGTTCGTGGCGCTTCCTTTCGGATTAGCCACTGCTCCAAGGATTTTCACAAAGGTACTAGGGTCCCTTCTAGCTGTGCTAAGACCAAGGGGCATTGCTGTAGTACCTTACTTGGACGACATTCTGATTCAAGCGTCGTCCCTTCCTCAAGCAAAGGCTCACACGGACATTGTTCTGGCCTTTCTCAGATCTCACGGATGGAAAGTGAACGTGGAAAAGAGTTCTCTATCTCCGTCAACAAGGGTTCCCTTCTTGGGAACAATAATAGACTCCTTAGAAATGAGGATTTTTCTGACAGAGGCCAGAAAAACAAAACTTCTAGACTCTTGTCGGATACTCCATTCCGTTCCTCTTCCTTCCATAGCTCAGTGCATGGAAGTGATCGGGTTGATGGTAGCGGCAATGGACATAGTTCCTTTTGCACGCATTCATCTAAGACCATTACAACTGTGCATGCTCAGTCAGTGGAATGGGGACTATACAGACTTGTCTCCGAAGATACAAGTAAATCAGAGGACCAGAGACTCACTCCGTTGGTGGCTGTCCCTGGACAACCTGTCACGAGGGATGACATTCCGCAGACCAGAGTGGGTCATTGTCACGACCGACGCCAGTCTGATGGGCTGGGGCGCGGTCTGGGGATCCCTGAAAGCTCAGGGTCTTTGGTCTCGGGAAGAATCTCTTCTACCGATAAATATTCTGGAACTGAGAGCGATATTCAATGCTCTCAAGGCTTGGCCTCAGCTAGCGAGGGCCAAGTTCATACGGTTTCAATCAGACAACATGACAACTGTTGCGTACATCAACCATCAGGGGGGAACAAGGAGTTCCCTGGCGATGGAAGAAGTGACCAAAATCATTCTATGGGCGGAGTCTCACTCCTGCCACCTGTCTGCTATCCACATCCCAGGAGTGGAAAATTGGGAAGCGGATTTTCTGAGTCGTCAGACATTGCATCCGGGGGAGTGGGAACTCCATCCGGAAATCTTTGCCCAAGTCACTCAGCTGTGGGGCATTCCAGACATGGATCTGATGGCCTCTCGTCAGAACTTCAAAGTTCCTTGCTACGGGTCCAGATCCAGGGATCCCAAGGCGGCTCTAGTGGATGCACTAGTAGCACCTTGGACCTTCAAACTAGCTTATGTGTTCCCGCCGTTTCCTCTCATCCCCAGGCTGGTAGCCAGGATCAATCAGGAGAGGGCGTCGGTGATCTTGATAGCTCCTGCGTGGCCACGCAGGACTTGGTACGCAGATCTGGTGAATATGTCATCGGCTCCTCCTTGGAAGCTACCTTTGAGACGAGACCTTCTTGTTCAGGGTCCGTTCGAACATCCGAATCTGGTTTCACTCCAGCTGACTGCTTGGAGATTGAACGCTTGATCTTATCGAAGCGAGGATTCTCAGATTCTGTTATCGATACTCTTGTTCAGGCCAGAAAGCCTGTAACTAGAAAGATTTACCACAAAATTTGGAAAAAATATATCTGTTGGTGTGAATCTAAAGGATTCCCTTGGGACAAGGTTAAGATTCCTAGGATTCTATCCTTCCTTCAAGAAGGATTGGAAAACGGATTATCTGCAAGTTCCCTGAAGGGACAGATTTCTGCCTTGTCTGTGTTACTTCACAAAAAGCTGGCCGCTGTGCCAGATGTTCAAGCCTTTGTTCAGGCTCTGGTTAGAATTAAGCCTGTTTACAAACCTTTGACTCCTCCTTGGAGTCTCAATTTAGTTCTTTCAGTTCTTCAGGGGGTTCCGTTTGAACCCTTGCATTCCGTTGATATTAAGTTGTTATCTTGGAAAGTTTTGTTTTTAGTTGCAATTTCTTCTGCTAGAAGAGTTTCAGAATTATCTGCTCTGCAGTGTTCTCCTCCTTATCTGGTGTTCCATGCAGATAAGGTGGTTTTACATACTAAACCTGGTTTTCTTCCAAAAGTTGTTTCTAACAAAAACATTAACCAGGAGATTATCGTACCTTCTCTGTGTCCGAAACCAGTTTCAAAGAAGGAACGTTTGTTGCACAATTTGGATGTTGTTCGCGCTCTAAAATTCTATTTAGATGCTACAAAGGATTTTAGACAAACATCTTCCTTGTTTGTTGTTTATTCTGGTAAAAGGAGAGGTCAAAAAGCAACTTCTACCTCTCTCTCTTTTTGGATTAAAAGCATCATCAGATTGGCTTACGAGACTGCCGGACGGCAGCCTCCCGAAAGAATTACAGCTCATTCCACTAGGGCTGTGGCTTCCACATGGGCCTTCAAGAACGAGGCTTCTGTTGATCAGATATGTAGGGCAGCGACTTGGTCTTCACTGCACACTTTTACCAAATTTTACAAGTTTGATACTTTTGCTTCTTCTGAGGCTATTTTTGGGAGAAAGGTTTTGCAAGCCGTGGTGCCTTCCATTTAGGTGACCTGATTTGCTCCCTCCCTTCATCCGTGTCCTAAAGCTTTGGTATTGGTTCCCACAAGTAAGGATGACGCCGTGGACCGGACACACCTATGTTGGAGAAAACAGAATTTATGTTTACCTGATAAATTACTTTCTCCAACGGTGTGTCCGGTCCACGGCCCGCCCTGGTTTTTTTAATCAGGTCTGATAATTTATTTTCTTTAACTACAGTCACCACGGTACCATATGGTTTCTCCTATGCAAATATTCCTCCTTAACGTCGGTCGAATGACTGGGGTAGGCGGAGCCTAGGAGGGATCATGTGACCAGCTTTGCTGGGCTCTTTGCCATTTCCTGTTGGGGAAGAGAATATCCCACAAGTAAGGATGACGCCGTGGACCGGACACACCGTTGGAGAAAGTAATTTATCAGGTAAACATAAATTCTGTTTTTATTTTATCCCTCCCTTTCTAGTGACTCTTCTGTGGTCTCCTACATCTTGGGTATTTCTATCCCATACGTCACTAGCTCATGGACTCTTGCCAATTACATGAAAGAAAACATAATTTATGTAAGAACTTACCTGATAAATTCATTTATTTCATATTGGCAAGAGTCCATGAGGCCCACCCTTTTTATGGTGGTTATGATTTTTGTATAAAAGAACAATTTTCTTTCCAGTTCCTCTTTTTGTATGCTTTTTTACTCCTTATTTTTTCACCCCACTACTTGGCTATTCGTTAAACTGAATTGTGGGTGTGGTGAGGGGTGTATTTATAGGCATTTTGAGGTTTAGGAAACTTTGCCCCTCCAGGTAGGATTGTATATCCCATACGTCACTAGCTCATGGACTCTTGCCAATATGAAAGAAATTAATTTATCAGGTAAGTTCTTACATAAATTGTTTTTTTGTTTCTAATTTAGAGAAAAATGCTTAATTCGATATATATTAAAACTGAGTGTTTACAATGTTTGACAACAGTTAACGATAATCAGCTGATTACACTTACTTGATTTTATGCATTCTGGGTTTTTTTTAATCCAATAAAATAAAAAGGCAGTGGGTAAACACAGTAGTTAGGGGGTCATTGCTGCTTCTGAAAGCCTGGCCATTCTAAGGAGCTTATATCATTTTAGTTACCCCTCTGGTAAGTCTGCACTTCATACCTTTGGTTATTGTAGTATAGGCCAGACATCTTTTTCCTTATATGAGACTTAATGGGACATGAAACCCAAAATATTTTGTTTCATGATTCAATTAGAGCATACAATTTTAAACAACTTTCCATTTGCTTTTGTTATCAATTTTGCTTCATTCTCTTTGTATCCTTTATTGACGGAGCAGCAATGCATTACTGGGAGTAAGCTGAACACATTGGTAAGCCAATGACAAGAGGTGTGTGTATATATATATATATATATATATATATATATATACAGCCACCAAACGGCAGCTAGCTCCCAGCTCTTGAGTCTACCTAGGTGTGCTTTTCAACAAAGGATATTAAGAGAATGAAGCAAATTAGACACAAGAAGTAAATTGGAAAGTTGATTACAATTGTATGCTGTATTTGAATCATGAAAGAAAATGGCTGGGTTTCATGTCCATTTAATTATTTTTCTCAAGGAGTGATGAGGAAGAGATGGCAAAGTCCTGCCCCTCTTGGTATCGAGCTCCTAAAACGAGCAGCAGCGCCCATCCTTTTGATGCAAATATGATACAATTGTTTGAGATGCTATGCAGCTAATGTGTGCCACAACTCCCCCTATTGCATGTGTTGCCACTGATAACATTGTTTGAGTATTATATATTTTTTGCTCTTTTGTGGACCTCCAAATGGTTTTGGAACTACATTTCCCATGATGCTCAGCTAGCTCAAATGCTGGCTGAGCATCATGGGAAATGTATTTCCAAAACATCTGGAGGTCCACATTTGATGACCCCTGTCCTAGAATGTCTTGCTGCCCTCTCTGGTTCCCAATAAGTTAATTGTGATGCTCTCAAAAGACTTACTGTTTTATTGAGAGACGCAAGTCCATATCAAGAATTTTGTGATCCCGAAAAAGCTCACCATTGTTTGCCTCAAAATATTGTTATTAGCAGTTTATTTTTAATTAGTATTTGGCTAATTAGAATTCCATTGTTAGCGTATTTGGATAATGAAGTGCTGCTTCACGTCTATCACCATATCTCAGAGAATGCTCCCATCTGTCTTCAAATTTCTAATCGAGTTCACTTGTAGCTGAACTATATCATTTGTATTTCCTGAATGATAAATCTGCATCATTTCAGGCAAATCTAGAATATAATGAAAGCTGGGTGAACGCGGCGTAGATTTATTGCGCCAAGAGACAAAGGGATATTGGTTCATCGTCAAGAGCAAAGTATGAATGTTTCCTTAAGTAAAGTGAAATGACTCTTAGCAAGGGACGAGCAAATAATGAGGTCTTTAGGGCACTTGAAGGACAAATGAATTATACGTTGCTAATGAGCCTTCTGCCACTAATGAGCATTTCCATGCACGTTTGTCATTTTCACTAATAAGTGCTGCAAGTGCACATTTGTCTTGCAGTCTTTTCATATTAACAGAGGATTGTTTCTTTTATTAGTTTTAATGTTGCTGTGTACTTTTCAAGCTCTTAATGAAGAGGATGCCAGTCAGGTATTCTAGGTTAAGGGAAATTAAACTCAACATTTAATTCTCCAGAGAAAAGATATGTGCATTGTACTTTCATTAGTTAGGGTGTGTTTAGTAGAGTTCATAGCCCAGACCTTTCTACATGTTGCACAGTGATTGGTTGATCAGTACAGGAGCTCATTTAAATCCTTAACTTGCCACAGCACAGGATAAGATAAAAATGGGTGTTTTTCATAGACTACATAGACTAAACAGCGCTAAAGGACATATCCATGGACTGCAAAGCAATGCAAAATTCTTTCATAAGATGATGAGAGTCCACAAGTCATTATGTGGGAATTTCCCTCCTGACCACTAGGAGGAGGCAAAAGATACCCCAGCACACCAGCGCTTTAAGTCCCTCCCACTTCACATGTTCTTCAGGCATCACAGGTGAAATGTGGACTTGTCCACCATCCCCCGGTCTACACTGAGCTGCTCCGTGTGGATCGAAAGCCCTCCCCAGGTGAAGTGTGTACTTGTCCATTAATTCCCTGGGATGTAGATGCTGTTACTCATTTAGATCCTTGGTATCTTGCTCACACTGCCCTGGGTGGGATTGTCTGCTGGAATCAGGTTGCTGCAACTGAGGTAAGCATAGTGGATGAAGGTGCTGTGAGATATGTATTTCTTTCATACAGGTGGTGAGGAGTCCACAATCCATTACTATGGGGAATCAGTCTTCCTGGCTACTAGGAGGAGACAAATATTCACTGGTTACTCAGTCTTGTCTTTGCCTCCACAGGAGTAAGATGAAGAATGAAGGTGCGCCAGATGTTCTTCTGTGAGAGGGTTTCTGATTTGAGGCCCATTTTCCCTCAGAGTGCTGCTGTTAGACAGAGGGCTGTATTGGGAGTATGTGGTAGTGGCACAATTACACCATATGGAAGTTGGTAACAAGCCTTCCACAGGTGTCGTGGGGACCTGTCCTTAGCCTCCTGCTGTTGGGTTGTTGGTATACTCCTATTCCATATCCTCTGCTGTTATGTTTCATTACTGGTTTGGCTATCTTGTGGGTCACAGTTAGATCGGTTATAGTTGGGTGCCTATGGGTAATTTAGGGGCACTCCTTTTGCCAGTTGTGCTATATAGTTTGTACACTATTGTACTCTGTAGCCTGGGGATAGTATTTAATATGTATTTTATGGATTTGTTTAGTATGGCTCCTTTTTATTTTTAAAGCTTTATTCTCCTTTACATTTTTTGCATACTTTGTGTTCTCTTTATTGCACGCATCGGCTGTCAGGTTAGTGTTCGTCTAGTGATCGGGATAGTGCACATTGTTTTTTTCTTCTTAAATGGAAAGAGTCCAGCTGCATTCATTACTCCTGGGAAATAAGAACCTGGCCACCAGGAGGAGGCAAAGACAACCCAGCCAAAGGCTCTAATACTCCCCCTACTCCCCTCATCCCCCAGTCATTCTTTGCCTTTCATCCCAGGAGGATGGCTGAGAAGTGTCAGAATTTTTAATTTTTGTTTTTGTCTCTTATGGAGGGTAGTACTCTTCAGGATAGGACAGGAGTTTTAAGTAGTCCTGTCAGTCTCTCAGTGAGGGCTTGGATGAAAGTTAGAGTCCGGAGATGCAGGGAGTTTCTTTCTGCGAAACCATCCCGACACTTCGCTTCACTGCCTGCTTTCTTCTCTCAAGTGCATGGCTGAGGCGATGCTTCTATCCATCACACTAGAAAGGCCGTGTTTCTGTTCCACGGCGTAGATTCCGGTAAGATCGTTCATTTTACTTTATTTGCAATGTACTGTAATGTGAATGTTTCCCGAGAGGCTACCAACTATACATAAGGGTCTCAGTGAGTCTCTTTTAGTATCTTGGAATCGAGGGTTAATATCTCCTGAGGGGGGTTATTGAACAGGGGGGGGGTTTATAATCATGTTTGTTATGTGATTCAACCTGCTTATGTGTGATGTTTACTGGGCTTGTGGTTGGAACATTGAGGCCTTTGGAAGTGACGCAGCCTTTTGGTTGGGCACGCTTGTTTGGACTGTACGGTTCACCTTGTGTTCGGGCGTGGCTACGGTCCGTTGTTCCATTTCCACATTCCCGACTGCGTGGCAAAGGAAATTTTCTAGTCAGCAGGGGTCTGGTCATAGGAGGTGGTGAGTGCCCCAGCCATTGGGGGTGTCAGCAGCCGTTTTAGTTTTCACTACTTTAGCCATATTTAAATATCCTCTATCCAGTTATGGAGTATTCTGATGCTGAGACTGTGTTAATTTCAGATTCAGTTACAGAGGATTCTGATACTGAGACTATTTTGATTTAAGATTCTGTGTTCGGTGATGAATCCGGAGTGGCCTCGTTGATGCCTGTCAACCAGTTTTGTTCCATATGCCATTTCGGAGCACCTGGTTTCTCAGGCTCGGGGAATCAAGGGACTGCTGAGCCATCCCCCCCTGGGAACCTGTCCTCCGAGAGGCGAGTTCCCTACCAAATCATACTTCTTCACATGCGGGTAACCCAGTTTATAGTTCCTCCATTTGGGGTGGCGTGTTTCCCCCGGAGGTTGCAGCATGTTTTCGCTTCCACATAATGTTGGCGATTGTTCGTCTGCAGAGTCCAGACGTTTATTTGAGAATGTGCTTGTGCCCTATTGTCCCGGGCCTTCCGCATTAGGGAGGGCCTCTACAGTTCCCCGCGGGGGTATCTGTCCCTGAGTGTTGTGCCTTCCGTTACAGGATAGCACGCCTTCGCGTGCTGCTCAGACATGTTTTTCAGTTATTGAATGACCCTATCGTTACCAGATACAGGGAATTTCAGTCTGATAATTTTAATGGTGCACCTCATTAGGCATGTGGGGATGAAGTAATCTCCTGATTGTTATTTGTTTGTGATCTTTCCCAGTTTTGTGTGATAGGGCTCTGTTTAACTGGTCCTGCGGGTAGGCCTGTGTCTTTTTGGGCGTTAACCTCCGGGTTGCCTTATATTTTATTTATATCCGATGGGATGTCTTTTATTTGTTTTTGTTTCCTTTGGGAATTTTCTGGGATTGATACTCTTTATTACTTCTTCGGAAGTTGTTGGACATGTTAGTCCTCTGTTAAAAATGTCTGTTTTCTGTTTTTTCCCCTATGAGGGAGGAATTACGCAGCTTGCCGGTTGGGACCCTAGGTACAGGCTGGTCCTGTCAGGTTCGTTCGGTTTTGCGGCTGTTCAGACACGTGGCTCTGTTCTGCTCAGCTGGTTCGGTAGAAGCGCCGAGTGCTCAGGTTATCATTGTTTTTTCATGTTCAACTAAGCATTCGAAAGGACCTGTGGGTCCGTGAGGTGGGAAGGATTGTTTCAGTCCTTATAGCCTGCAGTCATAGATGACCGGGCAGGGGAGTGGAGGGTTTGAGGGCTTAATGCCCCTTATCGCTATTGAGAGGTTTGGCCTTCATTTTAGGCCTCTGGATTTGTCCTTTTGAGCTTGATCCAACAGCTTGTACAGGATAGCTGTCTAGCATGCGGAAGGTTTGCAGTTTGAAACCTGTTGCAGCTCTTAACACCTTGCAGGTGTACGCGTAAGTTGTTTCTAGTATATCTAGATGCAGCTCTTACTCTTGACTGAGTTTTAAGAGGCCTTTGGGTCTTCTTCCATTGCCTTCGGGTGAGTGGATCTCCTTTTAGGGATCTGTGTTTCTGGGTGATAGTTGTTCCCTGTTGGGACTTTTGTTTAGCTCTGGGTTTTCCGGAGCTGGGTAGGCTTAGTGCCTGCTCTTCCTTGTGTCCTCTGCTTGTGTGGAGGTGTTAGGGAGTCTAGTCCTGCTAGTGGGATTTTTTATGACCTCGAGGTATCCCTTGGTTGTCCTGAGGCTCTGAGAAGTATCTTCATACGACTTCTAGCCTTGCTCCTTGAAGCGTTGGACTTTGGCTAGGGGTGGTTCCTTCCTTTGGTCGGAGCTTTTGAGTTCTTCTCGCTATCCGGATTCTCTGGATATGCATCCATACCCTTGTGTCTGGCTTTTTGGCCGGTTGGGGTGTTTAGTTCTAGGGCAAGGGTTGCCTGAATTATTAGGTGCCTGGACCTGTTTTTCTCCCTGAGACTTCCGGTTGCTGAAGCTTCGCTTGGCCTTTTTCCTGACCCAGTCTTGGGTGGTTTTGGAATCTTGGATCTTAGGGCTGGTCGGGGTGTTCCACGGTAGTGGGAACTTAAGCTATGTCCTTGCTCCATCTACCTAACCTGGTCCTGGTTGGCCAGGTTTTCTTAGTATTTTTTACTCTTTGCCACAGTGTGGCCCATGCCATCTGGTGGTTATCCGTGTGGCTTGAGCCTCAAGGGTGGTTGGTTCATACCCAACTGCTAGTGCTGAATGTCCAATTTCTGGTGCGCCTTAGGGTTGCATTCCCCTGGTAAGCTTGCCAGTGTTCCCATGGATTCCCTGCTCTGCAGGCAAATGGGTTGGTTGTGCCTCTGTTTGGAAAGCTACTTGTCGGGGGGTCCTTTTCTAGGACATCAGTGTTGGGAATTTCTCTTCCCATTAGCTGGTGACTTCGGGCCTTGAGGACAGTTGTTTCCCTTCCGGCATCATCCCTTTTCTTTAGGGGATATTCTACTCCCTATGGAGATAGAGTCCTTGCTTGGGGCTTCTCCTGGATGGGAGGCGGAAAGGTGGGATTGGTTCCCCTGGGGTCTTGCTGGTTCCTAGCAGACTTGTTGGGCCTTTATTTGATAGATCCTTAGGTCTATGGCCTTGTTGTCTGTTTCAGAGTCGGGTGTACTTGTGCTCTGTGGGGATGGCTGTGCTATCTTTACGCTCGTTCCTGTACCTGTTTCGGGATTCTTTTGTTTCCCTGTCTTGGATCCCGGAGGCTGTGTTGGTCCAGCTGAGTGTGGGTCTGCAGGTCAGGATGGTCGAGCGGTCTAAGGAACTGCGTTTGGGTCGCAGTCTCCTCTGGATGTGTGAGCTTTGTTGAGTCTATCCTGTTAGCTTTGTCTGCTAGGGTATAGATTTTCCTTTCAACTTGCTCCATTGATCAGAAGAGGGTTTACTCTTCCTTTGGGTTCTGAGGGTATACTCTCCTTCTCGGGGGGCCTTGATTGAGGTTTTGTATTCCCCTTTTAAGGGACCTGTGTGTAGGTCCGGCGACTTAGGTTGCCTGGAACGTGCCCTCTGTCTGGGGGTGGTTTTTGCGGTCTGTTTCTTGCTTGACTGCTTCTTCTTCCTCGCAAGTTCCCTCTGTGTCGTCCTGTTGTGCAAACTTGGGGTTTTTCACCTGGGTGTATTACACACTTTTTCATGGTCGCATACTTTGGTATTCTATGGCCAGACACTGGGAGGACTTTGCCTCTATAGTTGCATTCCGTGCTTGCAGGATATTGGGGAGACTTCTGTTCTGTCTCTGTGCCCGGTCTTATCCCGGGTTTCACTTGGTATAGGCGTGGCCTCCTTTCCCTGTTTGGGCCCCTCGTGGAGGTGTTCTTTTTGTATTAGGGGACCTTTTGGTTTCCTTGGTTCTCCTTTGCCTTGTTCCCTTGGAAGTTTCGGCTGGTGTCTCCTTCATTTGTGGAGATGAGCGGTGGGCGACCGTTTGTTGGGCGACGGTGTCTCCTGGAGGACTGTTGGCTCAGTCGAGTCCGTTTGCAGTCTCTCGTTTGGCTTCTGGACTAACTACGAGTCAGTGTCATTGAGGCTTTTCCTCTAACAATTTTCTCGGCTTCGGACGAAGCAGGTTTTTTTTATTGGGTAGAGGTTCAGGCCTAGTGCTCTCAGTATGGGCCGCCTATTGTACCCTCCCGTCTTGGCATTCAGTGTCCTCTATAGCTTGGGTATTGTTTTCCCAGGAGTAATGAATGCAGCTGTGGACTCTTTCCATTTAAGAAGAAAAACATAAATTATACTTACCTGATAATTTCCTTTTCTTCTCATGGAAAGAGTCCACAGCTCCCCACCCGTAATTTTATGTGGGGCGTCCTTATATTCTTCTGGCACCTTTCACCCTGATATTTCTTCTACTGTTCCTTGTTCCTCGGCAGAATGACTGGGGGATAAGGGGAGTGGGGGGAGTGTTTAAGCCTTTGGCTGGGTTGTCTTTGCCTCCTCCTGGTGGCCAGGTTCTTATTTCCCAGGAGTAATGAATGCAGCTGTGGACTCTTTCCATCAGAAGAAAAGGAAATTATCAGGTAAGCATTATTTGTTTTTTAGCATGCTTCGGTTTTTTACTCAAGACTCATGTTTTCGCGTTTCCTCTTTTTGAGTGCACTATTTGGACGTCGGCTTTTTAATGTGCTCTGTTTTTCAACGCGCTAATATTTTTAGTGTTGAGTTAGCACTTTGCGGGCTCGGCTGTTTAATCCTCTTTTTAAAGGGAGATATAGCTTTTTTATTGTGCTTTCTAATGTTTGGTAGTTTTCCCTATCATGGAGCTTTCTGTTACTGTCCCTAAAACCGCTTTAGAAGCTAGTTCATCTGGACACTTTCATACTAATGTTAAGTATGTGTATTACAAGTTTACTGATATATTCCCTCCAGCTGTGCTGTGCAGGCCTTATTAAAATGTCATTTATTTTGGTCAGTCTAATGCGGTTTTTGCTTCTAAAGGTATCTTCCCTCATTCTGTTTGTTCCATACAGGGGGTTTTCCAGATTTCTCTCCATGGTTCAAGAATTTCCTACGCCCTACTGTGTGAGATGCCTGTGTCTATGCCACCTTTTTGTAAGCGTCAATGGTCAGTTTCTATTTTCTCCTTCTACTGATTCTAAGTCTGTATTAGACAATGCTTCTGATCTTGGGTCAGCTGATATGTCCTCAGAGAGTTTGTCTCTGATCAAGATATAGAATTATCCTCTCTTTTGTTTAGTTGAACATCTGTTTCTTTTCAAAGAGGTGTTATGTATTTTGGGCTTGTAAAGGAACAAAACCCCCTTTTTGTCCAGCTCCTAAGATCTCTAAGGAGCATCTCCTTCATAATTTGGATTTTGTGAGAGCTCTCAAATATTATGTGAAAGCCACAGAAGATTTCAGACTTTTTCTTCTTTTTGTTCATTATTTTCTGGGCCTCGGAAAGGCCAGAAAGCTAAGTCTGTGACTTTAGCAGCTTGGCTTAAAACCTTAAAGTTATTTGGTTGCTCGGAAATCTCCTTCTGAGCACATTACTGCTCATTCTACTAGAGCAGTTGCCACTTTTTGAACCTTTAGTAATGAGGATTCTACTGAACAGATTTGCAAGGCAGCTACTTCTTGGTGTTCTTTGCTCACTTTTTCAGTTTTATTACTTTTATGTGTATTCCTCTTCTGAGGCTGCTTTTGGCAGGAGTGTTCTGTGGACTGTTGTGACTGATTAGTAACATACTTGCCTTTACTGCTTGTTTCTTTCTATTTAATGTGATCTTGTGGACTTCACTGCTTGGGTATAGATTCCCGCATGTGATAACTCATGGACTCTCACCATCTGATGAAAGAAAACAACATTTATGCTTTCCTGATAAATTTTCATAATGGTTAGTGCTTTTTATGTTCAGATGGTGGCAGTACTTCTTTTGCACCGCTTTATCTTTCCTGCTTTTCTGTTTTCCTCACCTACTTGGCTATTTGTATAACTGATGATGATGGGAAGTGGGAGGGATTTAAAGCTCTGGTGTGTTGGTGGGGGGTATCTTTTGCCTCTTCCTGCTTTAATCTTATACTTTAGTAAGAAATATGGGCAGACTTGATGGTCCTACTGTCTCTTGTCTGTCATCAAAATCTGTTTCTCCTCTTCGTATGACATAGTTCATACACACAGAAGCACATCCTTTACAGGGGTAAATAATTCTGCATGACCATATAATTTATTGTCCTCTCTGATCTCATTGACGTTCTTGCAGATTATCACACCACCCCCAGCTTATTGCTGCTAAACAATGTACACTTTTCTTCTTTTTGCTACGATTGTAACTTCATATTTTTAATTTGCCTTTAGAGAATTCTGTAAAGGACTGTGCCCAACTTTTCTATATCTTCAGTCTACAATAATGTCATGTCTTGTGTTGATACTGTCATGGGATGTTTAATTGTACTCTTTGGTCCTGTTATATTGAATATTTTTTAATGCCATTTTCAACAAAACTTTCAGTGCTCAATAAGCCATTGTTAGTTTGATGAGCTCAAAAACCACTGGTCCATTAATTATTTAAATAATGGCAAATATTCAGCCTAATTGCAAGTCTTTGGTTCCTCCATGAAATTTGCCTCTAGTCTAAAAGGATTTGATGGTCTCTACATTTTAGCTATTATGGAACACGCCTATATCTGAAATCTCATGTTTGGGAAATGCTGCTTTTCAAATTATTTGGTGGTCTTACAAAATAAAATGGTTCCCCGACCAATCACCAAATTCTAGCCTAGGAGGGTTTTCAGTTTTCATACCTCTTAACATATCTGTCCTCATTTTGTTCTGATAAAAAGATTTTATATGGGAATTGACTATACACACCTATGTTGATCAAATAAAAGATTGAAGACAAACTGACAGAATATAAAAGATTGGGAAACTAAAGCAGTCATTTGTCCTGATGGCTATTGTAAAGAAGCAATATGGAGGTCTCCCATGCACCCGTTTCTGAAATTACAAACTGTTCAAGTTTTTCCTGAGGACAGATGAGTCAGGGAAGTCATCAGTTCCTGTATTGGTTTCTTTAACTGTTTTTCAGTATGATTAGTATCTTTTCTTTAATATTACTTTACCCACCCTTGAATTGTAGTGATAAATCGTGCTACTTATTATACGGAAATAAAATCTCACTTCTATAGCTTTATACACTTTTTTTATGCTTTTACACTAAGATTTTATGGGGCAGGAAGGAAAGGAGCTTTAACTCATCTATCAGACTTTAGGTTTCTTTCCAGTTGTTGGTGAATGTTACTTAGGGAATATGACAAAGATATGGAAATCATGGTTTTATTTTGAATAAATAATTTTTTTGTGCTGAATAGAAATGTTGATGGGAGCTGAAAGCAGTCAAATGTATTAGTAGCAGAAAATAGATGTTATGTTTGAGGTATTAAACGTAGAAAATAGGTGTGAGGTTTAAGGTAACAGCAGAAAATAGATGACAACGTTTAATATGAGTTATGAAGTTGTGTTGCTTAGATGAGGGCAGCTGAAGTCAAAGTTTTCCTCCAATGCTGCTAAGCAGTGTGGGAACATCTCTGCGAGTGATGTGTCAGCTGTCAATGGTTAGTGATGAGTGTGCCGGGTGTTTGCTGTCCTGGGAGGAGACACAATATGAAGAGCTGAGTTTAATGTACATTTACAATGAGAGATGCACTGCTCGGGGGAGGAGTTATGGGAAGGGGTGATGGTGAAGACAATGGGTCTTGAGACTTTATAGAGTTTAGATTTTGCTAGAGTTTTTTATAATATGGGAAAGCAGTAGGTAAAGTGAATACTGCATGTTAGAAAATAGTGATTAATAAGAGGAAGCCGGGTGTTGGTGAAGAGTGAGACAGGACTGTGGTAGCTAAAGATCAGGCCAAGTGAGAGCAAGAGTCAGTCTATTGTGAGATGTCAAATGAAGAAGTAAACTGCAGAAGCTTTGTCACTTTGTTGACAATATCTGTGCCCCAAGTGATATAAAAATCACAAGAAATGAGCAGCAACAATGTATCACAGGAATGAAATCAGGGTACCAGGAAGCAATGTGACCATAACATAAATGTCTGTTGTGTTGTATATGGGTGTGTGTGCAATTTGAGTGTCTGTTGTGCTTTGTGTATATGGAATGTGTCTAAGAAAGTATCTTATCTGAGGTGTGTGTGTTCATCAATAGAGTCCTGTAATGTATCTTTACCTCATTTCTGCCAAGAGAGTCTGTCCTACAGCATGTGGAAACAAATAAGTCATCTTTCTGTAGCGAGACAAGTAGTGTGTCTGTTCTGCCATGTGGGTCGGCCAGTAGTGTAATAGAAACAAAGTATAGAAGACAGGAGCACCGATAGATGAAATAATAGCGTTTATTTTCCACAATAACGCTAAGTTTAATATAGCACAAATTCCGTTGATTATAAATGTAAGCTGTTCTAAGCTGTTCTCGATAGACATCGACAGCAGCTGGTTGTCCAAAGTTGTGATAGATAGCTGACGCGTTTCGGCTAGAGAGCCGTAGGCCAGTAGTATGCCTGTTTTTCTGTGTGGGGAGACCAGTAGTGTGTCTGTTCTGATGTGTGGGGAGGCCAATAGTGTGTCTGTTCTGATGTGTGGGTTAAATGCTTTTTATTGGAAATAAAACATATCCCTTTATTTTGTGGCTCATGTGTTGTGGGTAAGATGTTGACAACCCTGATTGTGTGGGCTTATTTTAATTTCTTTCATGTAATTGGCAAGAGTCCATGAGCTAGTGACGTATGGGATATACAATCCTACCAGGAGGGGCAAAGTTTCCCAAACCTCAAAATGCCTATAAATACACCCATCACCACACCCACAATTCAGTTTTACAAACTTTGCCTCCTATGGAGGTGGTGAAGTAAGTTTGTGCTCGATTTCTTTGATGCAGACTGTCAGTTTAAGTTTCTGAAGCATGTTTAGGAAGTTATTTTTCTTACCTGGGGTATAGTCCTTTTTTTCAAATTGACAGTTTTTTCTTTTAATTTCGCGGGTAAAATTAGGCTCGCGAGGGCACAAAATGCTGTTATTTATTGCGTCATTCTTGGCGCAAGAATTTTTTGGGACGAAGGTACATCTTTGATGATGCAAGTTCGTCATTTCCGGCGTCTTAGTTGACGTCAGGTTTGCTTGCACGAGATTGCGTCTGTTATGACGCGAGTTGCGTCATTTCCAGATGTTGTTGGCGCCAAAAAAAAATTCAACTTCCTTTTGCGTCGTGCGTCATACTTGGCGCCAAAAAATTTAGTTTATTTTTCACCCCACTTCCTATATGCCTCTTGCCTTCTATATGCTCAGAGGGCTATGCTGTTTGCATTTTTTCCCATTCCTGAAACTGCCATATAAGGAAATTGTACATTTTGCTTTAATGTTGTTTTTTCTTTTACATTTTCCAAGATGTCTCAATCTGATCCTGTCTCAAAAGCAACTGTTGGAACCCTGCTGCCTGATCACAGTTCTACCAAAGCTAAGGGTATCTGTTGTAAGTTAGCTGAGATTATTATTTAGCTGTAGTATGTAACAGTTATGATAAGCTTTTGCACGCAGAAAACATTTCCATTATTACTAGTATAGTTTCTGTTGTTCCTTCAACATCTAATGTACATGATATCCCTGTTGATATGAAAAATGATATTGCTTATGCGATACAGAAAGCTTTGTCTGCTATTTCGCCTTCTAATAAACGTATAAGGTCTTTTAAAACCTCTCATAAATTTGATGAAGTTGACCTACAACATACTGAAATATCCTCCTCTGATGAGGATCTCTCTGATTCAGAAGATTCTACCTCAGACATTGACACTGACAAATCTACTTATCTTTTCAAGATTGAGTATATTTGTTCCTTGTTGAAAGAAGTTTTGGTTACTTTTGATATTGAGGAGTCTAGTCCTCTTGATATTAAAACTAGTAAACGTTTATAAACCTCCTGTGGTTACTCCTGAGGTTTTTCCAGTTCCTGATGCTATTTCTTATATGATTGCTAAGGAATGGATTAAGCCTGGTACTTCTTTCATTCCTCCTTCTAGGTTTAAAAGGTTGTACTCTTTGCCGGCGGCTAGATTAGAGTTTTGGGAAAAGTCTCCAAAGTTTATGGGGCTATTTCTACTCTTGCCAAACGTACTATTCCTATGGAAGACAGATGTGCATCATCCGTGTGAGACAGGATGCAGTCTCAGAATTGTGATGTCATCACTTATTATTTAAAAGGCCTCTGTTCAGTATGCTTTGCCTTTGCGTTGTCTCAGACCTGTTTGTGAGAGTTCCTGTGTATTACCTGGCTGCCTGACGTCCTTCCTAGTTCCTGATCGCTGGCTCGTTCCTGACTCTGCTGTTTTCCTTGTTCCTGATTCCTGCTCGTATGACTATTCGCTTTGGCTCCTGACTCGGCTCGTCTGACTACCAGCTCTGGTTTTGACTCCTGGCTTGTTAGTTGACTTGTGAATTTTTTTATTATTGTTTGCTATTAATAAAGGTGTGATTATTTTTGCACTTCTCGTCTGCCTGATTCCTGGCACCCTGACTATAGCTTAGCGCAACAGGAAACAGTTCATGATTTGTGTAGAATTGTTTGTTTGCTTCAACATGCTAATCCTTTTATCTGTGATGCAATTTTTGATATAATCAAAATTGATGTTAAATCTATGTCTTTAGCCATTTTAGCTAGAAGAGCTTTATGACTCAAATCTTGGAATGCTGATATGGTATCTAAGTCTAGATTACTCTCTTTCCAAGGTAACAATTTATTTGGTTCTTAGTTGGATTCAATTATTTTAACTATCACTGGGGGAAGGGAGTTTTTTGCCTCAGGATAAAATATCTAAGGGTAAATATAAAGCTTCTATTTGTTTTCGTTCTTTTTGACAGAACAAGGAACAGAAAACAAATCCTTCCCCTAAAGATTATGGTTCCAATTGGAAACCTTCTTCAAGTTGGAATAAGTCCAAGCCTTTTCAGAAACCAAAGCCAGCCCCCAAGTCTGCATGAAGGTGCGGCCCTCGATCCAGTTCAGCTGGTGGGGGGGCAGATTGAAATTATTCCAAAACATTTGGGCAGATTCTGTTCAAAATCAGTGGATTCAGAGTATTGTCTCTCAAGGGTATCGAATAGGATTCAGAGTAAGACCTCCTGTGAGAAGATTCCTTCTCTCTTACGTTCCAGCAAATCCGGTGAAGGCTCGGGCTTTTCTAAAGTATGTTTCAGATCTAGAGCTTTCAGGGGTAATAATACCAGTTCCGTTTCAGGTCTGGGGTTTTATTCAAATCTATTCATTGTCCCAAAGAAAGAAAATTCATTCAGGCCAGTTCTGGATCTGAAGTTTTTGAATTGTTTTGTATGAGACGCAACTTTCAAGATGGTGACTGTAAGGACTATTTTGTCTTTTGTTCAGCAAGGTCATTATATGTCCACGATAGACTTACAGGATGCATATCTTCACATTCCGATTCATCCAGACCACTATCGGTTTCTGAGATTCTCTTTTCTAGACAAGCATTACCAATTTGTCGCTCTTCCATTTGGCTTAGCAACAGCTCCATTGATCTCTTTGAAGGTTCTTGGTGCCCTTCTATCTGTAGTCAGAGGACAGGGTATTGTGGTATTTCCTTATTTGGACGATATCTTGGTTCTAGCTCAGTCTTTACATTTAGCCGAATCTCACACGAATCAACTAGTGTTGTTTCTTCAACGACATGGGTGGAGGATCAATTTACCAAAGAGTTTCTTGATTCCTCAGACATGGGTCACCTTTTTAGGTTTCCAGATAGATTCAGTGTCCATGACTCTGTCCTTAACAGACAAGAGACGAATGAAATTGGTTTTAGCTTGTCGAAACCTTCAGTCTCAATCATTCCCTTCAGTGGCTATGTGCATGGAAGTTTTAGGTCTCATGACTGCAGCATTGGATGCGATCTCCTTTGCTCGTTTTCACATGAGACCTCTACAGCTTTGTATGCTGAATCAATGGTGCAGGGATTATACTCGGATATAAGATAAGAGGCGAGGTTACCCATCAATATTTTAGAACACTGTGCTATTTTCAGGGCTCTTCAGGTTTGGCCTTTGTTAAGAGAGAACCATTCATTTGTTTTCAGATGGACAATATCACAACTGTGGCATATGTCAATCATTAGGGTGAGACTCGCAGTCCCCTAGCTATGAAAGAAGTATCTTGGATACTTTCTTGAGCAGAATCCAGCTCTTGTCTTATTTCTGAGGTGCATATCCCAGGTGTAGACAGTTGGTAAGCGGATTATCTAAGCCGTCAGACCTTACATCCGGGGGAGTGGTCTCTCCATCCAGATGTATTTTGTCAGATTGTACAGATGCGGGGTCTTCCAGAAATAGATCTGATGGCTTCTCATCTAAACAAGAAACTTCCCAGGTACCTGTCCAGGTCAAGGGATCCTCAGGCAGAGATGGTGGTGGGTGCTTTAGCAGTTCCTTGGTTTTACCAACCTGCTTATATCTTTCTGCATCTAGTTCTTCTTCCAAGAGTGATCTCCACGATGATTATGGAACAATTGTATGTGTTTCTGATAGCACCAGCATGGCCTCACAGGTTTGGGTATGCGTATCTTGTTTGGATGTCCAGTCGCCAGCCTTGGCCACTTCCTCTAAGACCTTCTGTCTCAAGGGCCGTTTTTCTATCAGGATCCAAATTGTTAAATTTGAAGGTATGGAAATTGAAAGCTTAGTCATAGAGGTTTCTCTGACTCCGTGATTAATACTATGCTACAGGCTTGTAAGTCTGTTTCAAGGAAGATTTATTATCGAGCTTGGAAGACCTATATTTCTTCTAATGACACGGTGAGTTCATGGATCATCATAATTACTATTGGGATATTCACTCCTGGCCTGCAGAAGGAGGAAAATAGCGCCACAGCCAAAGCTGTTAAATACCACTCCCCTTACCCACAAACCCCAGTCATTCTCTTTGTTGTAGTGCATGGAGGTGGTAAAATGAGCTGTCTGATTCTTCAATCAAGAGTTTATTATTTTTTCAAACAGAGCAAGTTTGTTTTGTTTTTTCCTTGGGGTTTAGCTGTATTCCACGTCAGTCTCTTCAGTAGAGCTGTGATGGCTTTTAAGTTTTTTGGGAACTTGGGGGGTATAATCCCCTCTGTGCCTCCCAAGATGTGGTGCTGCCCCTGCTGTGATAAAGACTATGTAGGTTTACTTGGTCTTTTTTTTTTTCTCATATCCATGTTAGGAAGGGGATCCTTGCAAGCCTGTTAGACTGCCGTGCTGCCTGGCAGTTTGGAGGTAAGTGCTATTTTTTATCCTTTTATGCTGGTTACACAGAAATACACATTGGCACTTATGGGGTTACTCCTGCTTGTGTGCAGGTGTTTTTTTGTTGTTGTTGGGGTTTTTTTGGCAGTTTTTGTATTATGTAGTATGCCTGTTCTCAGCTAGTGAAACTGTGTTAGATTGGGGCAGGCTTTGAAAGTGACATGTTTAATGATCACTGGAGAACTGTGTTAGATTGGGCTCTGTAAGGCTTTACTTTATTTTAACATATTTTTGGCGCACTAGTTTTGGCCTGTGTTTGCTGCATTCTGCGCTGATTTGTAGCCTGTTAGTTTCTCCCGGCTGCGTTTTTTTCTGTGTATACATGGTAATGCCGCCTGGAGGTTGTGGACGCCCACGATGGGCGGAGTTTGGTGTGACGCGTTGTTTTCGCACTCTTCTGCTCTGGGAGTTTGTTTTTTGCTCAGCTGCTGGCAGTGTGTGGTTTTTCCTGAGTCCGTTCCGGTGCTGCGGTTCTTCTGGGTGAAGTCTGTTTTTTTTCTGCATGTTCTATGGCGTATCCTCTGTCTGGTAGGGGGGTTATTTAGCACCTCAGTTGGGCTGTTAAGTTGCAGAGGTTGCTTGTAGGGTTAGTTTATCATCTTTATTTTGTTTTTTGGAATAAAAACATTTTGTAACTTTTTTTTTTTTTTAAAGTGACAGTAACGTTTTAATTTTTTTCCATTTTTATTTCATTTGTGTGTAATATGTACCAGGAAGACTTGCAAGCAGTGACTTGTACCCTATGTCTTGATGCTAATGTAGAGCCTCCTATCCCTTTCTGTTCCTCTTGTATAGAGAGGACTATGCAGTACAGGGATAGACTCTTTGATACAGAGCCTACATTTTCTAAGGAGACTGTTGTTCAGGAGCCTCCTGTTCAAGCTGTAGTTCAGCTTTCTCCCCATTCCTCTGTCTCATTCCTCTTCACATGCAGTGACCTGCGTGTCGTCTCAGGCTAGTTTTTTTGTACAGGATTTGTCTACTCACATATCCTCTCTTACTAGTGTGGCTGCCTATTGGTTTGATGCATTGTCTGATTCTATTCTTCAGGAGACTTCTCTGGAAGAGATTCAGGATAGAATTAAGGCTTTAAAATTGGCCAATTATTTTACTGCAGATGCCTCTTTACAGGTTGTTAAGTTGGGAGCAAAGATTCGGGCTTTGCGGTTTTGGCTCGCAGGGCTTTATGGTTAAAGTCCTGGTCTGCGGATGTATCATCTAAGTATAAGCTTTTATCTATTCCTTTCAAAGGGAAGACTTTGTTTGGGCCTGGTTTGGCTGAAATTATTTCTGATATTACTGGTGGAAGGATTATTCTCTTCCTCAGGATAAGAGAAATAAACAGAACGTTCGTCAGAGTAATTTTCGTTCCTTTCGCAACTTCGCTGGTAAGTCTTCCTCTTCCTCCTCCAAGCAGGATCAATCCAGATCTTCTTGGAGACATAATCAGTCCTGGAGCAAGGGGAAGCAATCTAAGAACCCTGCCACTGACTCAAAGTCAGCATGAAGGGCCTGCCCCCGATCCGGGAATGGATCGTGTGGGGGCAGGCTATCTTTGTTCACTCAAGTCTGGGCAAGGGATGTCCCAGATCCTTGGGTAGTAGATACTGTATCCCAGGGATACAAACTGGAGTTCAAGACTTTTCCTCCCAGGGGCAGGTTTCATCTCTCCAGGTTATCGGTAGATCAGTTAAAAAAGAGGCATTTTTAAGTTGTCCAGGATCTTTCGGATATGGGAGTGATCGTCCCTGTTCCAGTTCAGGAGCAGGGACTAGGGTTTTATTCCAATCTGTTCATTGTTCCCAAAAAGGAGGGAACTTTCAGATCCATTTTAGATCTCAAATTGGTAAACAAATTTTTCAAGGTTCCATCATTCAAGATGGAGACTATTCGGTCAATTCTACCTCTGGTTCAGGAGGGTCAGTTCATGACTACAGTAGATCTGAAGGATGCATATCTGCATATTCCAATTCTCAAGGATCATTACAAGTTTCTGAGATTTGCTTTTCTAGACCAGCATTTTCAGTTTGTGGCTCTTCCTTTTGGTATTGCAGCAGCTCCCAGAGTGTTTTCAAAGGTTCTGGGGGCGTTATTGGCGGTTCTCAGACTGCAGACGATATTCTAGTTCAGGCTCCACACGGAGTTGTTGTCTTTTCTGCGCTCCCACGGTTGGAAGGTGAATTTAGGAAAAAGTTCCTTGATTCCGGCTACAAGAGTGGTATTCTTGGGAACTATTATAGATTCTCTGGAAATGAAGATTTTATTGATAGAGGCAAGAAAGTCAAAAATGTTCAATTCATGTCTGATTCTTCAGTCATCTCCTCGGCCGTCGGTAGCCCAGTGTATGGGGGTTATTGGTCTGATGGTTTCAGTCATGGACATCATTCCGTTCGGTTGCTCGGTTTCATCTCAGACCTCTGCAGTTATGCATGCTGAGACAGTGGAACGGGGATTATACGGACCTGTCTCCGAAGATTGTTCTAGATCAAGCTGCAAGAGATTTTCTTCTGTGGTGGTTGTCTCAGGATCGTCTCTTCCAGGAAACCTGTTTTCGCAAGCCTTCCTGGGTTATTGTGACCACGGATGCCAGTCTGTAAGGTTGGGGAGCTGTCTGGGGTTCTCTGAAGACTCAGGGTCGGTGGACCCGGGAAGAATCGGTTCTTCCTATAAATGTCCTAGAATTGAGGGCAATTTTCAATTCTCGCCTGGCCTCAATTGGCTTCAACCCGGTTTATCAGATTTCAGTCGGACAATATAACGTCCGTGGCTTACATCAATCATCAGGGGGGAACTCGGAGTTCCTTGGCGATGAAGGAGGTCGCCAGGATTATTCGGTGGGCAGAGGCTCACAATTGTCGTTTGTCTGCGATCCACATTCCAGGAGTGGAAAATTGGGAAGCGGATTTTCTGAGCAGACAGTTTCATCCGGGGGAGTGGTAGTTTCATCCGGAGGTGTTTTCCAGTTTGATTTTCAGGTGGGGTCAACCGGATTTGGATCTTATGGCATCTCGTCACAATGCCAAGCTTCCGAAGTACAGTTCGAGGTCAAGGGATCCTCAAGCGGTTCTAATAGATGCTCTAGCAGTTCCTTGGAAGTTCAGTCTGGCATATGTGTTTCCTCCGTTTGCCTTTCTTCCTCGAGTTATTGCTCGGATCCGACAGGAGAGGGCGTTGGTAATTCTCATTGCTCCGGCGTGGCCTCGCAGGATCTGGTATGCAGATCTGGTGGAGATGTCATCCTTTCCACCTTGGAGTCTTCCGTTGAGGAAGGACCTTCTACTTCAGGGTCCTTTCTTTTCATCCAAACCTCGTTTCTCTGAAGCTGACTGCTTGGAGATTGGCTATGCCAAAAGATTTAATCGAACAATTAGATAGAATACATAAATGTAAAGATATATTAAAAATTGGATGTCTCCGATATAATAAAAACACAAAATTAAGATTAAATGCTGTTGCCACTACAGTGAATTCAGTCTCTGAAATGCTGTTGTGATTGGTGATATAGGGGCCCCTCGAACATAAAGAAAGTCTCACCAAGTAAGATCAATATCAAGGTAGGATAAATACGTATTACCTTCTTCCCATAGATGGTCTAAAATTCGACCGGTTTGCCCGATAACACCTCCGTGAGGCGCGTATGTGTCTCGTGACGTCACCGACCAGGGGCGTTGTCTCCAAGTTGAAATCCTATTGGTCAGGATCGCCGAGCATGAAGTATAGCGGCCGCTATAATGCAGATTAGTAGAATTAAAAGGATCCCCGCTCTTAGTGCAAATAAGCACGCAGGATTAGACTTGTAGCTCCGTGAGAACTTGTAGCTAATTATCAGTTCCAAAATTCTTCTTGTGGTCCTCGGGCTCTATGTATTCAGTATCGGAACAGGCTTGACTTGAAACCGTGTCCTTCTCAGCACAGTCTTAATGCTCTTGTATGGATAGCATAAAGCACAGGATAGCTTGACTTGAAACAGTGTCCTTCTCAGCACAGTCTTAATGCTCTTGTATGAAACTTTCACGCCAAATTAGCGTCACAGTGACGCCAATTTGGAGCGAAAGTCGAGCCTGGCTTGAGAAGTCAAGCCTGTTCCGATACTGAATACATAGAGCCCGAGGACCACAAGAAGAATTTGGGAACTGATAATTAGCTACAAGTTCTCACGGAGCTACAAGTCTAATCCTGCGTGCTTATTTGCACTAAGAGCGGGGATCCTTTTCATTCTACTAATCTGCATTATAGTGGCCGCTATACTTCATGCTCGGCGATCCTGACCAATAGGATCTCAACTTGGAGACAACGCCCCTGGTCGGTGACGTCACGAGACACATACGCGCCTCACGGAGGTGTTATCGGACAAACCGGTCGAATTTTAGACCATCTATGGGAAGAAGGTAATACGTATTTATCCTACCTTGATATTGATCTTACTTGGTGAGACTTTCTTTATGTTCGAGGGGCCCCTGTATCACCAATCACAACAGCATTTCAGAGACTGAATTCACTGTAGTGGCAACAGCATTTAATCTTAATTTTGTGTTTTTATTTTTGTGTTTTTATTATATCGGAGACGTCCGATTTTTAATATATCTTTACATTTATGTATTCTGTCTAATTGTTCGATTAAATCTTTTGGCATAGCCAGTTATATATCTATCTTTGTGATTTACTGCAGCACCTTCAGCTTTTTAGCGCTTCTCCATTCATTTTGTTTTCTGAAATTATCCTTTTTTTCCCTATATGCTAGGGACTATAGGGTTGGAGTAGTTTGGTGCTCTCTTGCGCGCACTTTTTTCATTTACTTGCTTGGAGATTGAATGCTTGATTCTATCTAAGCGTGGATTTTCTGAGTCCGTAATTGAGACTATGATTCAGGCGCGTAAGCCTATGATTAGAATGATTTATTACCAGGTATGGCGTAAATATCTGTATTGGTGTGAATCTAAGGGCTATTCTTGGAGTAGAGTTAGGATTCATAGAATTTTGTCTTTTCTCCAGGAGGGCGGATGTGCCAGATGTTCAGTCTTTTTGTCAGGCCTTGGTGAGAATTCGGCCTATGTTTAAGTTTGCAACTCCTCCTTGGAGTCTTAATTTAGTTCTGAGAGTTCTTCAACAGGCTCTGTTTGAGCCTATGCATTCTTTGGATATTAAGTTGTTAACCTGGAAGGTTTTGTTTTTGGTTGCTATCTCTTCGGCTCGAAGAGTTTCTGAGCTTTCTGCGCTGCAATGTGAGTCTCCTTTTCTTATTTTTCATTCTGATAAGGGTAGTACTTCGTACCGCATTAGGTTTTCTTCCCAAGGTTGTTTCTGATAAGAATATTAATCAGGAAATTGTTGTTCCTTCTTTGTGTCCTAATCCTCCTCCTCATAAAGAATGTCTGTTGCACAACTTGGATGTAGTTCGTGCTTTAAATTATTATTTGCAGGCGACTAAGGATTTTCTCCAATCTTCCTCTTTATTTTTTGTTTTTTCTGGGTAACGTAAAGGTCAGAAAGCCACAGCTACTTCTCTTTCGTGTTGGCTGAGGAGTGTTGTTCGCTTGGCATATGAGTCTGCTGGTCAGCAGCTTCCTGAGAGAATCACGGCTCATTCCACAAGGGATGTTTCTTCTACTTGGGCTTTCAAGAATGGTGCTTCTGTAGATCAGATTTGCAAGGCTGCCACTTGGTCATCTTTACACACTTTTTCTAAATTTTACAAATGTAATACTTTTGCTTCTGCTGAGGCTGTTTTTGGGAGAAAGGTTCTTCAAGCAGTGGTGCCTTCTGTTTAGGTTAACTGTCTTGTCCCTCTTTTATCATCCGTGTCCTCTAGCTTGGGTATTGATTCCCAATAGTAATTATGATGATCCGTGGACTCACCCTATCATTAGAAAGAAAATTAAATTTATTCTTACCTGATAACTTTGTTTCTTTCTTGACACGGTGAGTCCACGGCCCCACCCTGTATTTCAGACAGTTTATTTTTTCATAAACCTCAGGCACCTCTGCACCTTATATTACTCTCCTTTCTCCTTTACCGCTGGTCAAATGACTGGGGTTTGTGGGTAAGGGGAGTGGTGTCAAGAAAGAAACAAATTTATCAGGTAATAATAAATTTTATTTTCATGGTGTTCTTCTCATAAATTCTCCTGGCATTCTTTTAGAATTCCTAGAATTTTACAGTTTTTTCAGGATGGTTTGGATAAAGGTTTGTCTGCAAGTACTTTGAAGGGACAAATCTCTGCTCTTTCTGTTTTATTTCATGGAAAGATTGCTAAGCTTCCTGATATTCACTGTTTTGTTCAAGCTTTGGTTCGTATCAAGCCTGTTATTAAATCAATCTCTCCTCATTGGAGTCTTAATTTGTTTTTGAAGGCTTTGCAGGCTCCTCCTTTTGAGCCTATGCATTATTTGGATATTAAACTACTTTCTTGGAAAGTGTTGTTTGTTTTGGCTATCTCTTCAGCTAGAAGAGTCTTCGAATCTTCTGCTCACTTGTGAGTCTCCTTTTCTGATTTTCCATCAGGATAAGGCTGTCTTGCGGACTTCGTTTAAATTTCTTCCTAAGGTTGTGAATTCTAACATTAGTAGGGAAATTGTTGTTCCTTCCTTGTGTCCTAATCCCAAAAATGCTCTTGAAAGATCTTTGCATTCTTTGGATGTTGTAAGAGCTTTGAAATATTATGTTGAAGCTACTAAAGATTTCAGGAAGACTTTTAGTCTATTTGTTGTCTTCTCTGGTTCTAGGAAAGGTCAGAAAGCTTCTGCCTTTCTTTGTCATCTTGGTTAAAGCTTTTGATTCATAAAGCTTATTTGGAGGTGGGACAGTCCCCACCTCAGAGGATCACAGCTTATTCTACTAGATCAGTCTCCACTTCTTGGGCTTTTAAGAATGAAGCTTCAGTTGATCAGATTTGCAAAGCAGCAACTTGGTGGTCTTTGCATACATTTACTAAATTTAACATTTTTATGTATTTCCTTCTTCTGAAGCAGTCTTTGGTAGAAACGTTCTTCAGGCAGCTGCTTCAGTTTGATTCTTCTGCTTATGTTTTAAGTTTTTTCTTTCAATTTATAAGAAATACTTATTTTTTTGTGGATTTAATATTTTCAGTGGAAAATGGCTGTTTTTATTTTATCCCTCTCTTTCTAGTGACTCTTCTTTGGACTTCCACATCTTGGATATTTCTATCCCATACGTCACTAGCTCATGGACTCTTGCCAATTACATGAAAGAAAACATAATTTACTGTATGTAATAACTTACCTGAAAAATTAATTTCTTTCATATTGGCAAGAATCCATGAGACCCACCCTTTTTCTGGTGGTTATGATTTTTTGTTTATAAGCACAATTATATTTCCAGTTCCTCTTTTTTGTATGCTTTTTTACTCCTTTTTCTATCACCCCACTACTTGGCTATTCATTAAACTGAATTGTGGGTGTGGTGAGGGGTGTATTTATAGGCATTTTGAGGTTTGGGAAACTTTGCCCCTGCTGGTAGGATTGTATATCCCATACGTCACTAGCTCATGGACTCTTGCCAATATGAAAGAAGTTCTTACATAAATTATGTTTTTCCCGGGTTTTGCTCTAGAGGGCGTTTTTTTTTTTTTTCTTTCTCTCCTGCACAGAAATGCATGCTTTTACTCTGCTACGCTGTTTCTGGTCGGATATGTCATGTGACTTCCGCTCTTCAACATTTAGTACATGGAGCGGAGTCACTGGCCGACTTGTTTTCGGTTTCCTTCATTCCGGGCTTAGTGTCGGTGGCAAGGGCAGAAGGAGAGTGTTTGGATTGTCTGGGGAATTCTCTGCTTTATTTGCTTATGCAGTGTTTGTTGCAAGGTCAGGTAAGGCTGAGGTGCAGAGGTCCTGTCTTAGTTATTTTTTTAGCTAAAAGTTTTTTAAGCGTGATGGTCACAGCTGGCTCTGTTTGCTTATTTTCTCACTCTATGTTTCTGAAAGTTAATGTTTCTCTTGTTAAGTGTAGTCGGTCCACGGGTCATCCATTACTTATGGAATATATCTCTTCCTAACAGGAAGCTGCAAGAGGATCACCCAAGCAGAGCTGCTATATAGCTCCTCCCCTCACATGTCATATTCAGTCATTCTCTTGCAGCCTAACTAAAGATAGGTCGCTGTGAGAGGTCTGTGGTGTTTTTTAACTTAGTTTATTTCTACAATCAAAAGTTTGTTATTTTAAATGGCACCGGAGTGTGCTGTTTATTCTCAGGCAGCATTAGAAGAAGAATCTGCCTGTGTTTTCTATGATCTTAGCAGACGTAACTAAGATCCACTGGCTGTTCTCATCTGAGGAGTGAGGTAACTTCAGAGAAGGGGAATAGCATGCAGGGCCCCCCTGCAAATGAGGTATGTGCAGTAAATTATTTTTCTGAGGAATGGAATTGACTGAGAAAATACTGCTGATACCATTGTAAAGTAAGTTCAGCCTTAAATGCAGTGATAGCGACTGGTATTAGGCTGATGAGTGTGTGTACACTGAATGTATTTTTCTAAGGAATGGAATTGACTCTGAAAATACTGTTAATACTGAAATAATGTATGAGCCTTAACTGCAGTAAAAGCGACTGGTAGCAGGCTTATTAATAACAATTCATAACTTTTCAAATGTATGTTTAAAACGTTTACTGGCATGTTAATCGTTTTTTGTGAGGTACTTGGTGATAAAACTTATTGGGGCATGATTTTTACCACATGGCCATCTTTGTTTTCTGCATAGAAACAGTTTTCGGAGCTTCCCCACTGTTGTAATATGAGTGGGAGGGGCCTATTTTAGCGCTTTTTTGCGCAGTAAAAATTCAGTCACAATCTGTCTACTTCATCCTCCATGATCCAGATCGTCTCTAGAGAGCTCAGGGGTCTTCAAAATTCATTTTGAGGGAGGTAATCAGTCACAGCAGACCTGTGACAGTGTGTTTTGACTGTGAGAAAAACATTAATTATTAAATTGTTATCCGTTTTTGGGTATTAAGGGGTTAATCATCCATTTGCTGGTGGGTGCAATCCTTTGCTAACTTAATACATTTACTGTGAAAAATTGGTTGCTATAACTATTTTGGTTCATTGTTATTTCAACTGTGACAGCTTTTTGTGCTTCTTAAAGGCACAGTAGCGTTTTTTATATTGCTTGTAAATTTATTTAGAAAAGTATTTCCAAGCTTGCTAGTCTCATTGCTAGTCTGTTTAAACATGTCTGACACAGATGAATCTCTTTGTTCACTATGTTTAAAGGCCAATGTGGAGCCCAATAGAAATTTGTGTACTAATTGCATTGATGCTACTTTAAATAAAAGTCAATCTTTACATGTAAAGAAATTATCACCAGACAACGAGGGGGAAGTTATGCCGACTAACTCTCCTCACGTGTCAGTACCTTCGCCTCCCGCTCAGGAGGTGCGTGATTTTGTGGCGCCAAGTACATCAGGGAGGCCCTTACAAATCACTTTGCAAGACATGGCTACTGTTATGACAGAAGTATTATCTAAATTGCCAGAATTAAGAGGCAAGCGCGATAGCTCTGGGTTAAGGACAGAGCGCGCGGATGAGGTGAGAGCCATGTCAGATACTGCGTCACAGTTTGCAGAACGTGAAGACGGAGAGCTTCATTCTGTGGGTGACGGATCTGATCCAGGGAGACTGGATTCAGAGATTTCTAATTTTAAATTTAAGCTTGAGAACCTCCGCATATTGCTAGGGGAGGTATTAGCGGCTCTGAATGATTGTAACACGGTTGCAATTCCAGAAAAATTATGTAGGTTGGATAGATACTATGCGGTACCGGTGTGTACTGACGTGTTTCCTATACCTAAAAGGCTTACAGAGATTATTAGCAAGGAGTGGGATAGACCTGGTGTGCCTTTTTTCCCCTCCTCCCATATTTAGGAAAATGTTTCATATAGACGCCACCACACAAGACTTATGGCAGACGGTCCCTAAGGTGGAGGGAGCAGTTTCTACTTTAGCTAAGCGTACCACTATCCCGGTGGAGGATAGTTGTGCCTTTTCAGATCCAATGGATAAGAAATTAGAGGGTTACCTTAAGAAAATGTTTGTTCAACAAGGTTTTATCTTACAGCCCCTTGCATGCATTGTGCCTGTCACTGCTGCGGCGGCATTCTGGTTTGAGTCTCTGGAAGAGGCCATTCGCACAGCTCCATTGGATGAAATTATAAACAAGCTTAAAGCACTTAAGCTAGCTAACGCATTTGTTTCTGATGCCGTTGTACATTTAACCAAACTTACGGCTAAGAACTCAGACGCAGAGCGCTATGGCTTAAATCCTGGTCAGCTGACGTGACTTCTAAATCTAAATTGCTTAATATTCCTTTCAAAGGGCATACCTTATTCGGGCCCGGCTTGAAAGAAATTATAGCTGACATTACGGGAGGTAAGGGCCATGCTCTACCTCAGGACAGGGCCAAATAAAAGGCCAAACAGTCTAATTTTCGTGCCTTTCGTAACTTCAAGGCAGGAGCATCATCAACTTCCTCCGCTCCAAAACAGGAAGGAGCTGTTGCTCGTTACAGGCAGGGCTGGAAAGTTAACCAGTCCTGGAACAAGGGCAAGCAGGCCAAGAAACCTGCTGCTGCCCCCAAGACAGCATGAAGAGAGGGCCCCCTATCCGGAAACAGATCTAGTGGGGGGCAGACTTTCTCTCTTCGCCCAGGCTTGGGCAAGAGATGTCCAGGATCCCTGGGCGTTGGAGATCATATCTCAGGGATATCTCCTGGACTTCAAAACTTCTCCTCCACGAGGGAGATTTCATCTTTCAAGGTTATCAGCAAACCAAATAAAGAAAGAGGCGTTTCTACGCTGTGTACAAGACCTCTTACTAATGGGGGTGATCCACCCAGTTCCGCGGACGGAACACGGGCAGGGATTCTATTCAAATCTATTTGTGGTTCCCAAGAAAGAGGGAACCTTCAGACCAATCTTGGACTTAAAAATCCTAAACAAATTTCTAAGAGTTCCATCATTCAAAATGGAAACTATTCGAACCATCCTTCCCATGATCCAAGAGGGTCAGTACATGACCACAGTGGACTTAAAGGATGCCTACCTTCATATACCGATTCACAAGGATCATTATCGGTACCTAAGATTTGCTTTCCTAGACAGGCATTACCAGTTTGTAGCTCTTCCCTTCGGATTAGCTACGGCTCCAAGAATCTTTACAAAAGTTCTGGGCTCACTTCTGGCGGTACTAAGACCGCGAGGCATAGCGGTGACTCCGTACCTAGACGACATTCTGATACAAGCGTCAAGTTTTCAAACTGCCAAGTCTCATACAGAGATAGTTCTGGCATTTCTGAGGTCGCATGGGTGGAAGGTGAACGTGGAAAAGAGTTCTCTATTACCACTTACAAGAGTTCCCTTTCTAGGGACTCTTATAGATTCTGTAGAGATGAAAATTTACCTGACAGAGGCCAGGTTATCAAAACTTCTAAATGCTTGCCGTGTCCTTCATTCCATTCCACACCCGTCAGTAGCTCAGTGCATGGAAGTAATCGGCTTAATGGTAGCGGCAATGGACATAGTACCATTTGCGCGCCTGCATCTCAGACCGCTGCAATTGTGCATGCTAAGTCAGTGGAACGGGATTACTCAGATTTGTCCCCCCTACTAAATCTGGATCAAGAGACCAGAGATTCTCTTCTATGGTGGCTTTCTCGGCCACATCTGTCCAAGGGGATGACCTTTCGCAGGCCAGATTGGACGATTGTAACAACAGACGCCATCCTTCTAGGCTGGGGCGTAGTCTGGAACTCCCTGAAAGCTCAGGGATTATGGACTCAGGAGGAGAAACTCCTCCCAATAAATATTCTGGAATTAAGAGCAATATTCAATGCTCTCCTAGCTTGGCCTCAGTTAGCAACTCTGAGGTTCATCAGATTTCAGTCGGACAACATCACGACTGTGGCTTACATCAACCATCAAGGGGGAACCAGAAGTTCCCTAGCGATGTTGGAAGTCTCAAAGATAATTCGCTGGGCAGAGTCTCACTCTTGCCACCTGTCAGCGATTTACATCCCAGGCGTGGAGAACTGGGAGGCGGATTTTCTAAGTCGCCAGACTTTTCATCCGGGGGAGTGGGAACTTCATCCGGAGGTCTTTGCTCAACTGATTCATCGTTGGGGCAAACCAGATCTGGATCTCATGGCGTCTCGCCAGAACGCCAAGCTTCCTTGTTACGGATCCAGGTCCAGGGACCCGGGAGCGGTGCTGATAGATGCTCTGACAGCCCCTTGGGTCTTCAACATGGCTTATGTGTTTCCACCATTCCCGATGCTTCCTCGTTTGATTGCCAAGATCAAACAGGAGAGAGCTTTGGTGATTCTGATAGCGCCTGCGTGGCCACGCAGGACCTGGTATGCAGACCTAGTGGACATGTCGTACTGTCCACCGTGGTCTCTGCCTCTGAGACAGGACCTTCTAATTCAGGGTCCTTTCAACCATCCAAATCTAATTTCTCTGAGGCTGACTGCATGGAGATTGAACGCTTGATTCTATCAAAGCGTGGCTTCTCGGAGTCGGTTATTGATACCTTAATACAGACTAGGAAGCCTGTTACCAGAAAAATTTACCATAAGATATGGCGTAAATATTTATATTGGTGCGAATCCAAGAGTTACTCATGGAGTAAGGTTAGGATTCCTAGGATATTGTCCTTTCTACAAGAGGGTTTAGAAAAGGACTTATCTGCTAGTTCGTTAAAGGGACAGATTTCTGCTCTGTCTATTCTTCTACACAAACGTCTGGCTGAAGTTCCAGACGTTCAGGCTTTTTGTCAGGCTTTAACTAGGATTAAGCCTGTGTTTAAGACTGTTGCTCCGCCGTGGAGCTTAAACTTAGTTCTTAATGTTCTTCAAGGCGTTCCATTTGAACCCCTTCATTCCATTGATATCAATCTGTTATCCTGGAAGGTTTTGTTTTTGATGGCTATTTCCTCGGCTCGAAGAGTCTCTGAGTTATCTGCCTTACATTGTGATTCTCCTTATCTGGTTTTTCATTCAGACAAGGTAGTTCTGCGTACTAAACCTGGGTTCTTACCTAAGGTAGTTACTAACAGGAATATCAATCAAGAGATTGTTGTTCCATCACTGTGTCCTAACCCTTCTTCAAAGAAGGAACGACTTTTGCATAATCTGGACGTAGTCCGTGCCCTGAAGTTCTATTTGCAGGCAACTAAAGATTTTCGTCAAACTTCTTCCCTGTTTGTCGTTTACTCTGGACAGAGAAGAGGTCAAAAGGCTTCGGCTACCACTCTCTCTTTTTGGCTTCGTAGCATAATACGTTTAGCCTATGAGACTGCTGGACAGCAGCCTCCTGAAAGGATTACAGCTCATTCTACTAGAGCTGTGGCTTCCACCTGGGCCTTTAAAAATGAGGCCTCTGTTGAACAGATTTGCAAGGCTGCGACTTGGTCTTCGCTTCACACCTTTTCAAAATTTTACAAATTTGACACTTTTGCTTCTTCGGAGGCTATTTTTGGGAGAAAGGTACTTCAGGCAGTGGTTCCTTCTGTTTAATGTTCCTGCCTTGTCCCTCCCTTCATCCGTGTACTTTAGCTTTGGTATTGGTATTCCATAAGTAATGGATGACCCGTGGACTGACTACACTTAACAAGAGAAAACATAATTTATGCTTACCTGATAAATTTATTTCTCTTGTAGTGTAGTCAGTCCACGGCCCGCCCTGTCTTTAAGGCAGATCTAAATTTTAATTAAACTCCAGTCACCACTGCACCCTATGGTTTCTCCTTTCTCGTCTGCTTTGGTCGAATGACTGAATATGACATGTGAGGGGAGGAGCTATATAGCAGCTCTGCATGGGTGATCTTCTTGCAGCTTCCTGTTAGGAAGAGATATATTCCATAAGTAATGGATGACCCGTGGACTGACTACACTACAAGAGAAATAAATTTATCAGGTAAGCATAAATTATGTTTTTTTTATTATTGTGGACATGGATCAAGACTCTGTGTCTTTTGATAATTGTATGTTTTGCCTTAAAGAAAAAATTGTTTTGCCTATGCAATTCTGTGCTGCATTCTTAGCTAGAACTCTTGAATTTAAAGATAAGTTGTTGCCCTCTGAGCCCAATAAACTCTCTCAGGATGATGCTGTTCAGCCAATGCCACAGCTTTCTCCTCAAACGTCCCAAGCTTCATTGGTGTCACATGCAGTGCCCTGCAGTTCCTCTCATCCTCCTGGAGGAGTATATTTGCTTCTTAATATGAGGAGAGTCCATGGCTTCATTCCTTACTTCTGGGAAATACTGAACCTGGCCACCAGGAGGAGGCAAAGACACCCCAGCCAAAGGCTTAAATACCTCCCCCGCTTCCCTCACCCCCAGTCATTCTTTGCCTTTCGTCACAGGAGGTTGGCAGAGAAGTGTCAGAAGATGCAGAGTAGTTCCTTATGGAGGGTATCTACCCTTCGGAATGGGACTGGAGTTTTTAGTAGTCTTGTCAGCCTCTCAGTGAGAGCATTGACAAATGTTAGTCTGGAGATGCAGGGAGAGTCTTTCTGCAAATCCATCCAAACTCGTATTAACAGCTCCTTAAGCAATGAGTTTCACTGCCTGCTTTTTTCACTCAAGTCCATGTCAGCAGCGATGCTACAAGACTGTCAAACTTGAGAGGCTGTGTTTCTGTTCCACGGCATAGATTCCGGTAAGATCGTTTCATTTTATACATTTATGATAACGCAAGAAGATAGGGTCACAGTGTGGCTCCTTTTATCTGTATGGAATCAAGGGTTAACATCTCCGGAAGGGGATTATTGAACAGTGGGGATTCCCGGTTCCCGTTAAGATGGCAAGCATTATTAAGAACAAATAGGAAAAACTTGGCTCTTCTTTTTCCCCTTCTTCTTTTAAGAAATTATTCCCGGTTCTTGACTCTCATCTAGAGTTGTGGGCTTCCGTCCCTAAGGTGGATGGCGCTATCTCCACTCTGGCTAAACGCACTACTATCCTGCTTGAGGATAGTTCGCCGATTAAGGAGCCCATGGATAAGAAGCTGGAAACTCTATTATGAAAAATGTTTCAGCATACAGGATATTTGTTTCAAACGGCAGCGGCTGTCACTGCGGTTGCTGGAGCGGCTACCTACTGGTGCGACTCTCTATCTGAGTTGATCGAGGTGAAGGGTCCCTTTGACGAGATCCAGGAAAGAATTAAAGCCTTAAGGGTAGCTAATTCATTTATTTGTGATGCAACTATGCAGATTATTCGCCTGAATTCCAAGGCTTCAGGTTTTTCTGTCCTAGCCCGTAGGGCACTCTGGCTGAAGTCTTGGTCTGCGGACATGACTTCAAAATCTAGACTCCTTTAGCGCCCATTTAAGGGGAAGATTCTTTTTGATCCAGGCCTGGACTCAATCATCTCCACGGTTACTGGGGGCAAAGGGGCCTTTTTACCGCAGGATAAGAAGAACAAGCCTAAGGAACATGGTCCTAATTTTCGTTACTTTCGTTCGAACAAATCCCAACGTCAGCAACCCTCTGCAAAGCCTGAGCAGTCCAAGGGAACTTGGAAGCCGACTCAGTCCTGGGATAAATCCAAGCAGAACAAGAAGTCCACCGAGTCAAAGTTGGCATGAAGGGGCGGCCCCCGATCTGGATCTGGTAGGGGGCAGACTGTCACTCTTTTCAGAAGCTTTGTTTGGGGACGTGCAAGGTCCGTGGGTCCTGGAGGTCATCGCTCAGGGATACAGGATAGGTTTCAAATCTCATCCTACCAGGGGCAGATTCCTCTTCTCAAACCTGTCTTCAAGACCAGAAAAGAGAGAGGCTTTTCTATGGTGCGTGAGGGATCTCTCCTCTCTGGGGGTCATTGTGCCGGTACCGCCAGCAGAGAGAGGTCTGGGTTACTACTCAAACCTCGTTGTGGTTCCAAAGAAGGAGGGTACTTTTTACCCGATTCTGGACCTAAAGTGTTTAAACAAATTCCTAGCTGTCCCCTTGTTCAAGATAGAGACAATAAGGTCCATTCTTCCCTTAGTTCAGGAAGGACAGTTCATGACAACGATAGACCTGAAGGATGCATACCTTCACATCTCTATACACAAGAAACATGTCAAGTTCCTAAGATTTGCGTTCCTGGACCAGCACTTCTAGTTTATTGCACTTCCGTTTGGTCTAGCTAATGTCCCCAAGAGTCTTTACGAAGGTTCTGGGGGCTCTGCTCGCAGTGGCCAGAACCAGAGGTATAGCAGTGGCACCTTACTTAGACGATATTCTGGTTCAAGCACCATCCTGTCATCTGGCAGAGGACCATTCAAAGCCCTTCTTTCTCTTCGATCTCAAGGATGGAAGATAAACTTAGAAAAGAGTTCTCTTATTCCCAGTACCAGGGTGGAATTCCTGGGTACGATAATATCCATAAAGATATTCCAATCAGAGACGTTACAAGCTAACTTCCAATTTTCTTGCTCTCCAGACCTCCTTAGGTCCCTCTGTGGCTCGGTGTATGGAGGTGATTGGTCTCACAGTGTCCTGCATGGTCATCATTCCTTTTGCCAGATTCCATCTCAGACCTCTTCAGCTATGCATGCTGAGACAGTGGAACGGCGATCATTCAGATCTGTCTCAACAGATTTCTCTGGACAACCAGTCGAGAGAATCGCTCTCCTGGTGGCTCTGTCCAGATCACCTCTCCCAAGGGACATCCTTTTTGAAACCATCCTGGGAGATTGTGACTACGGACGCAAGTCTCTTGGGATGGGGAGCTGTTTGGGGTGCCAGGAAGGCACAGGGCCTGTGGTCTTGAGGGGAATCTCTCCTCCTAATCAACATCTTGGAACTTCGAGCGATCTTAAGTGCTCTGAAGGCTTGGCCTCTTCTGGGCTCATCCCAGTTTATCAAATTCCAATCAGACAACATAACATCAGTGGCTTATATCAACCACCAGGGGGGAACAAGGAGCTCCCTAGCAATGAGGGAAGTATCTCGAATTCTGGAATGGGCGGAGGCCCACAACTGCTCGCTGTCAGAGATCCATATTCCGGGTGTGGACAAGTGGGAAGCGGATTTTCTCAGCAGACAATCCTTTCATCCGGGGGAATGGTCCCTCCATCCCGAGATGTTTGGGTAGATTTGCAATGGATGGGGGGGACCACAGATAGATCTCATGGTGTCCCAGCTCAATTCCAAGCTACCTAGATATGGGTCTTGGTCCAGGGATCCTCAGGCAGAGCTAATAGATGCATTAGCAGTGCCTTGGAGGTTCAGTCTGATCTACATTTTTTCACTGTTACCACTTCTCCCTCGTGTAGTGACCCGCATCAAACAGGAGCAAGCATCAGTGATTTTAATTGCTCCATCGTGGCCGCAGAGGATGTGGTTCACGGATCTGGTGGGGATGTTCTCAGCTCCTCCATGGAGGTTACCTTGTCACAGGAATCTGCTGATACAAGGTCCTTTTGTTCATCAAAATCTAAATTCTCTGAGGCTGACTGCGTGGTGATTGAACGCTTAGTCCTAGCCAAGAGAGGTTTCTCAGAGAGAGTTATTGATATTCTCATTCAAGTTCGTAAGCCGGTTACTCGCCGCATCTATCATAAGGAGTGGAGGACCTACTTATTCTGGTGTGAAGAGCGTGGATTCCCTTTGCATAAGGTCAGGGTTTCCAGAAAGCTTTCCTTTCTCCAGGATGGTCTGAAGAAGGGCCTTTCTGCTATCTCCCTTAAGAGACAAATTTTGGCCCTATCTGTTTACTGCATAAGAGGCTCGCTTAGCTTCCAGATGTCCAGTCTTTTGTTCAGGCTCTGACTAGAATCAGGCCTGTGTTTTGATCCAGCGCTCCTCCTTAAAGTCTAAATCTGGTTCTTAAGGTTTTGCAGAAGGCTCCGTTTGAGCCTATGCATGTAGTTGACATTAAATTACTGTCTTGGAAGGTTCTTTTTCTACTGGCTATTGCCTCGGCGTGCCGAGTATCTGAGATGGCTGCCTTGCAATGTGAGCCCCCTTACCTAGTATTCCATGCTGATAAGACTGTTCTTCATACTGGGTTGGGTTTTCTTACTACGGTTGTTTCAGATTGTAACATCAATCAGGAGATTGTGGTTCCTTCCTTGTGTCCTAATCCTTCTTCTTTGAAGGAGCGGTTACTTCATACCTTGAATGTGATTCGGGCCTTGAAGTTCTATCTCCAGGCTACGAAGGAGTTTAGACAGACTTCTTCTTCTTTGTTTTGTTGTCTATGCTGGGAAGCGTAAGGGAAAGAAGGCCTTATCCACTTCCTTGTCCTTTTGGTTAAGGAGCATTATTCGCTTAGCATTAAGGCTCATTCTACTAGAGCTGTGGCTTCCTCTTGGGCCTTCAAGAATGAGGCCTCTATGGATCAGATTTGTAGGGCGGCTACCTGGTCCCTCTTTACATACCTTTTCAAAATTTTATACGTTTGACGTTTTTGCTTCAGCTGAGGCAGCTTTTGGGAGAAAGGGTTTTGCAGGCTGTGGTGCCCTCAGAATAGGGTCCGTCTCTCTTTTTTATTTTTTATCCTCCCTTTTTCATTCAGTGTCCTCTAGAGCTTGGGTATATGTTTCCCACAAGTAAGGAATGAAGCTGTGCACTCTCCTCATAATGAGTTGGAAAACATAAATTATGCTTACCAGATCATTTCCTTTCCTTCCTTGGGCAGAACTAAATTTTTGTTTTGTTCTTCTGGCACCATTAATACCCTGATATTTCTCCTGCTGTTCCTTGTTCCCTCGGCAGAATGACTGGGGGATGAGGGAAGTGGGGAAGGTATTTAAGCTTTTGGCTGGGGTGTCTTTGCCTCCTCCTGGTGGCCAGGTTCAGTATTTCCCACAAGTAAGGAATAAAGCCGTGGACTCTCCTCATACAGAAGGAAAGGAAATTATCTGGTAAGCATAATTTATGTTTTGCCTGCAGATTTTGCTACTCAGATATCTTCTGTGGTATCTGCGGTATTGTCTGTTTTTCCTGTTTTAGGGAAACGCAAGTGGAAGACTAAACATTTATCAGATGCTAAGGTGTCTGTTTCAGCTGCTAATACGCAGGTTGTCCTTCCTCATAAATCTGATGGGGAGGATACCTTGGTAGCTTCTGAGGGTGAGATCTTAGATTCAGACAGTGTAACTCCTTTGCCTGATAGTGAAGAAGTTAACTTCAGATTTAAGCTTGAACACCTTTGTGTCCTGTTGAAGGAGGTATTGACTACTTTGGACGACTGCGATTCTTCTGTTGTTGTCATCCCTAAGAAATCTAGTAAACTTAATAAATACTATGTTCCTTCCTCCGTGGAAGTGTTTACTGTTCTTGACCGTGTGACGGAGATTATTTCACAGGAATGGGTGAAACCAGGGATTCCTTTTTTCCCTTCTTCTATTTTTAAAAAATATGTTTCCTGTTGCTGATTCTATTAAGGATTCATGGCGCACGGTGACTAAAGTAGAAGGTGCTACTCTGGCTAAGAAAACTATGATTCCCTATAGAGGATAGCTGCTCCTTTAAGGATCCCATGGACAAAAAGTTGGAGGCTTATTTGAAAAATATGTATGTTCATCAGGGTCTTCAATGCAGCATCTTATTGGTGCGATGCCTTGTCTCACTCTATTTTAGAAGTGTCTCCGTTAGAGGAAATCCAGGATAGGATTAAGTCTCTCAAATTACCCAATTCCTTTATTTCTGATGCTAACATGCAAGTGATCAGACTAGGAGCCAATATGTCTGGTTTCACTGTCTTAGCACGCAGGGCTTTGTGGCTTAAATCTTGGTCTGTTGATGTAACCTCCAAGTCTAAGCTTGTGGCACTTCCTTATAAGGGTAAGACCTTGTTTGGACCTGGTCTGGCAGAAATTATTTCTGAGATTACGGGTGGAAAAGGGTCTTTTTTTCCTCAAAATAAGAAGAATAGACCTAAAGAACGCCAAAGTAATTTTCTTTCCTTTCGTAACTTCAGAGGTCAGAAGTCTTCCTCCTCCAAGCAGGGACAGTTCAAGACTTCTTGGAAATCCAACCAGTCTTGGAACAAGGGGAAGCAGTCTAAGAAGCCTACAGCTGATTCTAAGTCAGCAAGAAGGCTCTGCCCCCAGTCCGGGATCAAGTTGGGGGCAGACTTTCCCTATTTTGTCAAGTCTGGATACGATCCTTGGGTTGTGGACATAGTATCTTAGGGTTACAAAATAGAATTCAAATCCTTTCTTTCCAAGGGCAGGTTCCACCTTTCAAGACTATCTGTAGATCAAGTAAAAAGAGAGGCATTCTTGAACCGTGTTCAGGACCTTTTTTACCTGGGAGTGATTGTTTTAGTTCCAATAAGGGAACAGGGTCTAGGATTTTATTCAAACCTGTTCGTGGTTCCCAAAAAAGAGGGAACTTTTCGACCCATTTTAGATCTAAAGTGTCTCAACAAGTTTCTCAGGGTACCGTCCTTCAAAATGTAGACTAATCGTTCCATTCTTCCTCTGGTCCAAGAGGGTCAGTTCATGACAACCATAGATTTGAAGGATGTGTATCTTCATGTTCCCATCTACAGGGATCATCACAAATTCCTGAGATTTGCTTTTCTGGACAAACACTTTCAGTTTGTGGCTCTTCCATTTGGCCTTGCCACAGCTCCCAGAATTTTCTCAAAGATCCTGGGGTTTCTTTTGACAGTGATCAGGTCTCAGGTAATTGCAGTAGTGTGCTACCTGGATGACATTTTGGTTCAGGCGCCAACTTTTCAACAAGCAAACTCTCATACAGAGTTCTTGTTGTCTTTTCTACGTTCCCACGGTTGGAAAGTGAATCTGGAAAAGAGTCCCCTTGTTCCAGCTACAGGGTGGTTTTCTTAGGGACCATTATAGATTCCCTATCTATGAAGATTTTTCTGATAGAGGTCAGAAAATCCAAAATTCTTTCCTCTCGCCTCTCTCTTCAGTCTACTGATCGCCCATCAGTAGCTTAATGTATGGAGGTTATTGGTCTGATGGTCGCTTCCATGGACATCATTCCCTCTGAGAGCTCTGCAGTTATGCATGCTCAGACAATGGATTAGAAATCATTCTGATCTGTCTTACAGGATAGTTCTAGATCACTCGACAAGAGACTCTCCTGTGGTGGTTCTCTGAGAAGCATTTGTCTCCGGACACATGCTTTCGGAGACCTTCTTGGGTGATTGTGAACATGGACGCCAGTCTGCTAGGCTGGGGAGCAGTCTGGAACTCATTAAAGGCGCAGGGTCTATGGACTTGGGAGGAGTCTGCTCTCTCCATAAATGCTCTGATGGCTTGGCCTCAGTTGTCTTTAGCCCGGTTTATCAGATTTCAGTCGGACAACATCACCTCAGTGGCTTACATCAACCACCAGGGAGGAACCCAGAGTTCCTTAGCCATGAAGGTGGTGGCTCGGATTATTCAGTGGGCGGAAGTTCACAATTGTTGCCTATCTGCTATCCACATTCCAGGAGCGGACAATTGGGAGGCAGATTTTCTGAGCAGACAGACATTTCATCCTGGAGAGTGGGCTTTCCATCCGAAGGTGTTCTCCAGGTTAACCCTCAGATAGGGGGTGCCGTAGTTGGATCTGATGGCATCTCGGCAGAACGCCAAACTTCCAATGTATGGTTCAAGGTCAAGAGATCCGCAGGCCGCTCTGATAGATGCTGTGGCGGTTCCTTGGGTTTTCAGTCTGGCATATATGTTTTCTACATTTGCGCTCCTTCCACAAGTCATTGCTTGTATCAAACAGGAGAGAGCGTCGGTAATTCTAATAGCTCCTGCGTGGCCTCGCAGGATCTGGTATGCAGACCTAGTGAAAATGTCATCTCTGCCACCTTGGAGGTTACCTCAGAGGTGGGTTTTCTGAGTTAGTCATTAAGACCATGTTGCAGGCTTGCAAGCCTGTAACTCGTAAGATTTACCATAAGGTATGGCATAAATACCTTTTATTGGTGTGATTTAAAAGGCTTCTCTTCGAATAGGGTCAGGATTCCTAGAATTTTGTCTTTTCTCCAGGATGGTCTAGAGAAAGGTTTGTCAGTCAGTTTTCTGAAAGGTCAGATTTCTGCTTTATCTATTCTGCTTCATAAGCGTCTGGCTGATGTGCCAGATGTTCGTTCCTTTTGTCAGGCCTTGGTTAGAATCAGGCCTGTGTTTAGACATGTTTCTCCGCCTTGGAGCCTTAACCTTGTTCTTAAAGTTTTGCAGCAGGCTCCATTTGAGCCAATGCATTCCATAGATATTAAGTTGTTGTCTTGGAAGGTTTTGTTTCTTGTTACTATCTCTTCTGCTCTGAGAGTTTCTGAACTCTCGGCTTTGCAGTGCGTTTCACCTTACCTTATTTTTCATGCGGATCAGGCGGTTCTTCATACTAAATTGGGTTTTCTCCCTAAGGTGGTTTCGGTTAGGAATATTAAGCAGGAGATTGTTGTTCCTTCTCTTTGTCCCAATCCTTCTTTTCATAAGGAACGTTTGTTGCACAACTTAGATGTTGTGCATGTTCTAAAATTCTGTCTACAGGCGACTAAGGATTTTCGCCAATCTTCTGCCCTATTTGTTTGTTTTTCTGGTAAGCGCAAGGGTCAGAAGGCTTCTGTTACTTCTCTTTCCTTCTGGTTGAGAAGTATGATTTGTTTTGCTTATGAGACTGCTGGTCAGCAGCCTCCTGAGAGAATTACGGCTCATTCCACTAGGGCTGTCTCCTCTTCTTGGGATTTCAAAAATGAAGCTTCTGTGGAACACATTTGCAAGGCTGCAACTTGGTCTTCTTTGCATACTTTTTCCAAATTTGATACTTTCATCTCAGCTGAGGCTGCTTTTCGGAGAAAAGTTCTTCAAGCGTTGGTGCCTTCTGTTTAGGTCTGCCTGTCTTGTTCTCCCTCCCTATTCATTCTGTGTCCTCTATCTTGGGTATTGGTTCCCACTAGTAATTGATTGGCATTGTGGACTCTTTATATCTTAGGAAAGAAAACAAAATTTATACTTACCTGATAAATTTCTTTCTTTCTGGATATGGAGAGTCCAAGAACCCTCCCTTATTTTAGACAGTTTTGTTATTAACTAAACCTCAGACACCTCTGCACTTTTGTGTTGTTCCTTTTTCCATTTCCTTTTGGTCAAATGACGGGATTATATGGGTAGGGGAGTGACATTTAACAGCTTTGCTGTGGTGCTCTTTGCCTCCTCCTGCTGGCAAGGAGTGATATTCCCACTAGTAAATGAACTACATTGTGGACTCTCCATAACCGGAAAGAAATACATTTATCAGTTAAGCATACATTTTGTTTTTCTGCGGTGTGGGGAGGCCAGCACTAAGTTTGTTCTGCTGTGTGGGGAGGCCAGTAGTGTATCTGTTCTGCTATGTGGAGAGGCCAGTAGTGTGTCTGTTCTGCTTTGTGGAGAGGCCAGTAGTGTGTCTGTTCTGCTGTGTGGAGAGGCCAGTAGTGTGCCTGCCCTGCTATGTGGAGAGGCCAGTAGTGTGTCTGTTCTGCTGTGTGGGGAGACCAGTAGTGTGCCTGTTCTGCTATGTGGGGAGGCCAGTAGTGTGTCTGTTCTGCTGTGTGGAGAGGCCAGTAGTGTGTCTGTTCTGCTGTGTGGAGAGACCAGTAGTGTCTCTGTTCTGCTGTGTGGAGAGGCCAGTAGTGTGTCTGTTCTGCTGTGTGGAGAGGCCAGTAGTGTGTCTGTTCTGCTGTGTGGGGAGGCCAGTAGTGTGCCTGTTCTGCTGTGTGGAGAGGCCAGTAGTGTGTCTGTTCTGCTTTGTGGAGAGACCAGTAGTGTGTCCTGCTGTGTGGGGAGGCCAGTAGTGTGCCTGTTCTGCTGTGTGGGGAGGCCAGTAGTGTGCCTGTTCTGCTGTGTGGGGAGGCCAGTAGTGTGTCTGTTCTGCTGTGTGGGGAGGCCAGTAGTGTGCCTGTTCTGCTGTGTGGGGAGGCCAGTAGTGTGCCTGTTCTGCTGTGTGGAGAGGCCAGTAGTGTGTCTGTTCTGCTGTGTGGAGAGGCCAGTAGCGTGTCTGTTCTGCTGTGTGGGGAGGCCAGTAGTGTATCTGTTCTGCTGTGTGGAGAGGCCAGTAGCGTGTCTGTTCTGCTGTGTGGGGAGGCCAGTAGTGTATCTGTTCTGCTGTGTGGAGAGGCCAGTAGTGTGTCTGTTCTGCCGTGTGGAGAGGCCAGTAGTGTGTCTGTTCTGCCGTGTGGAGAGGCCAGTAGTGTGTCTGTTCTGCCGTGTGGAGAGGCCAGTAGTGTGTCTGTTCTGCTGTGTGGGGAGGCCAGTAGTGTGTCTGTTCTGCTGTGTGGGGAGGCCAGTAGTGTGTCTGTTCTGCTGTGTGGAGAGGCCAGTAGTGTGCCTGTTCTGCCGTGTGGGGAGGCCAGTAGTGTGCCTGTTCTGCCGTGTGGAGAGGCCAGTAGTGTGTCTGTTCTGCCGTGTGGAGAGGCCAGTAGTGTGTCTGTTCTGCCGTGTGGAGAGGCCAGTAGTGTGTCTGTTCTGCCGTGTGGAGAGGCCAGTAGTGTGTCTTTTCTGCTGTGTGGAGAGGCCAGTAGTGTGTCTGTTCTGCTGTGTGGAGAGGCCAGTAGTGTGTCTGTTCTGCTGTGTGGGGAGGCCAGTAGTGTGTCTGTTCTGCTGTGTGGAGAGGCCAGTAGTGTGTCTGTTCTGCCATGTGGAGAGGCCAGTAGTGTGTCTGTTCTGCTGTGTGGAGAGGCCAGTAGTGTGTCTGTTCTGCTGTGTGGAGAGGCCAGTAGTGTGTCTGTTCTGCTGTGTGGGGAGGCCAGTAGTGTGCCTGTTCTGCCGTGTGGAGAGGCCAGTAGTGTGTCTGTTCTGCCGTGTGGGGAGGCCAGTAGTGTGTCTGTTCTGCCGTGTGGGGAGGCCAGTAGTGTGTCTGTTCTGCTGTGTGGGGAGGCCAGTAGTGTGTCTGTTCTGCTGTGTGGAGAGGCCAGTAGTGTGTCTGTTCTGCTGTGTGGGGAGGCCAGTAGTGTGTCTGTTCTGCTGTGTGGAGAGGCCAGTAGTGTGTCTGTTCTGCCGTGTGGAGAGGCCAGTAGTGTGTCTGGTCTGCTGTGTGGAGAGGCCAGTAGTGTGTCTGTTCTGCTGTGTGGGGAGGCCAGTAGTGTGTCTGTTCTGCTGTGTGGGGAGGCCAGTAGTGTGTCTGTTCTGCTGTGTGGAGAGGCCAGTAGTGTGTCTGTTCTGCTGTGTGGGGAGGCCAGTAGTGTGTCTGTTCTGCTGTGTGGGGAGGCCAGTAGTGTGTCTGTTCTGCTGTGTGGAGAGGCCAGTAGTGTGTCTGTTCTGCTGTGTTGAGAGGCCAGTAGTGTGTCTGTTCTGCTGTGTGGGGAGGCCAGTAGTGTGTCTGTTCTGCTGTGTGGGGAGGCCAGTAGTGTGTTGGTTTCTCAGCACTGCATATAATAGTTTAGCATCTAATGAACAGATATAAATAAAGTGTTTTATTAGGCAGTAATTGCAATAATAAAATGGTTACTAAATGATATATAACTGTATATATTAGTAAATTATACATAGCCATGTGTATATTAGTAAATTATGTATAATTGCGTATATTAGTAAATGATGTATAACCGTGTATATTAGCAAATGATATATAACCATGCGTTTATTAGTTAGTAAATGATGTATAACGTTGTGTGTGTTTACAATGATTCCAGGCTCATTTCAGTGCATGGTAAGTTTCTAATAGATTCATTTATGTAATAGACTACTTTTCTTTCATGTAATTGGCAAGAGTACATGCATGAGCTAGTGACGTATGGAATATACAATCTTACCAGGAGGGGCAACGTTTCCCAAACCTCAATATGCCTATAAATACACCTCCCACCACACCAACAACTCAGTTTACAAACTTTGCCTCCTATGGAGGCGGTGAAGCAAGTTTGTGCTTGATTTTTTTTTTGTTTTCTTCTATGATAAGCGCTTCTAAGCATTCTGAGCCCAATTCCTCTCAGAGTACAGTGTTTATCAGAGAGATGTGAAGAGGGTATTGCCTATTGATTTTATGGTTTCTCTCACAGGAAATCTTTTCAAGGGTTCTCTGTTATCAGTCGTAGGGATTCATCTCCTACCTCCCTTTTCAGATCGACGATATACTCTTATACCATTACCTCTGCTGATAGTTTTCAGTACTGGTTTGGCTATCTGCTATATGTGGATGGGTGTCTTTCGGTAAGTATCATTATTTAAGACACTCTCAGCTATGGTTGGCGCTTTATGTAATTATATAAAGTTCTAAATATATGTATTTACTTATAGTCAGGTCTATGTATATTTTGCTTTGCAGTCTAGCAGTTTCAGTATGGGAATCATGTTTTCGGAGGGTTTTCTTTCATGTAATTAGCAAGAGTCCATGAGCTAGTGACGTATGGGATATACATTCCTACCAGGAGGGGCAAAGTTTCCCAAACCTCAAAATGCCTACAAATACACCCCTCACCACACCCACAAATTAGTTTAATTAGTTTTACAAACTTTGCCTCCTATGGAGGTGGTGAAGTAAGTTTGTGCTAGATTCTACGTTGATATGCGCTCCGCAGCAGGTTGGAGCCCGGTTTTCCTCTCAGCGTGCAGTGAATGTCAGAGGGATGTGAGGAGAGTATTGCCTATTTGAATTCAATGATCTCCTTCTACGGGGTCTATTTCATAGGTTCTCTGTTATCGGTCGTAGAGATTCATCTCTTACCTCCCTTTTCAGATCGACGATATACTCTTTTATATATATATATATATATATATATATATATATATATATATATATACCATTACCTCTACTGATTTTCGTTTCAGTACTGGTTTGGCTTTCTACAACATGTAGATGAGTGTCCTGGGGTAAGTAAGTCTTATTTTCTGTGACACTCTAAGCTATGGTTGGGCACTTTTTTATAAAGTTCTAAATATATGTATTCAAACATTTATTTGCCTTGACTCAGGATGTTCAACGTTCCTTATTTCAGACAGTCAGTTTCATATTTGGGATAATGCATATGAATAAATCATTTTTTCTTACCTTAAAATTTGACTTTTTCCCTATGGGCTGTTAGGCTCGCGGGGGCTGAAAATGCTTCATTTTATTGCGTCATTCTTGGCGCAGACTTTTTTGGCGCAAATTTTTTTTTCTGTTTCTGGCGTCATACGTGTCGCCGGAAGTTGCGTCATTTTTTGACGTTTTTTTGCGCCAAAAGTGTCGGCGTTCCGGATGTGGCGTAATTTTTGCCGCCAAAAGCATTTAGGCGCCAAATAATGTGGGCGTCTTTTTTGGCGCTAAAAAAATATGGGCGTCATTATTGTCTCCACATTATTTAAGTCTCATTATTTCTTGCTTCTGGTTGCTAGAAGCTTGTTCACTGGCATTTTTTTCCCATTCCTGAAACTGTCATTTAAGGAATTTGATCAATTTTGCTTTATATGTTGTTTTTTTCTATTACATATTGCAAGATGTCCCACGTTGAAACTGAGTCAGAAGATACTTCTGGAAAATCGCTGCCTGGTGCTGGAGCTACCAAAGCTAAGTGTATCTGCTGTAAACTTATGGTATCTGTTCCTCCAGCTGTTGTTTGTACTGATTGTCATGACAAACTTGTTAATGCAGATAATATTTCCTTTAGTACTGTTACATTACCTGTTGCTGTTCCGTCAACATCTAATACTCAGAGTGTTCCTGATAACATAAGAGATTTTGTTTCTAAATCCATTAAGAAGGCTATGTCAGTTATTCCTCCTTCTAGTAAACGTAAAAAGTCTTTTAAAACTTCTCATTTTTCAGATGAATTTTTAAATGAACATCATCATTCTGATAATGGTTCTTCTGGTTCAGAGGATTCTGTCTCAGAGGTTGATGCTGATAAATCTTCATATTTATTTAAAATGGAATTTATTCGTTCTTTACTTAAAGAAGTCATAATTGCATTAGAAATTGAGGATTCTGGTCCTCTTGATACTAAATCTAAACGTTTAGATAAGGTTTTTAAATCTCCTGTAGTTATTCCAGAAGTTTTTCCTGTCCCTGGTGCTATTTCTGAAGTAATTTCCAGGGAATGGAATAATTTGGGTAATTCATTTACTACTCCTAAACGTTTTAAGCAATTATATCCTGTGCCAGCTGACAGATTAGAGTTTTGGGACAAAATCCCTAAGGTTGATGGGGCTGTCTCTACTCTTGCTAAGCGTACTACTATTCCTACGGCAGATGGTACTTCCTTTAAGGATCCTTTAGATAGGAAAATTGAATCCTTTCTAAGAAAAGCTTACTTGTGTTCAGGTAATCTTCTTAGACCTGCTATATCTTTAGCAGATGTTGCTGCAGCTTCAACTTTTTGGTTAGAAGCTTTAGCGCAACAAGTAACAGATCATAATTCTCATAGCATTATTATTCTTCTTCAACATGCTAATAATTTTATTTGTGATGCCATCTTTGATATCATTAGAGTTGATGTCAGGTATATGTCTCTAGCTATTTTAGCTAGTAGAGCTTTATGGCTTAAAACTTGGAATGCTGATATGTCTTCTAAGTCTACTCTGCTTTCCCTTTCTTTCCAGGGTAATAAATTATTTGGTTCTCAGTTGGATTCTATTATCTCAACTGTTACTGGAGGGAAAGGAACTTTTTTACTACAGGATAAAAAATCTAAAGGTAAATTTAGGTCTAATAATCGTTTTCGTTCCTTTCGTCACAACAAGGAACAAAAGCCTGATCCTTCATCCTCAGGAGCGGTATCAGTTTGGAAACCATCTCCAGTCTGGAATAAATCCAAGCCTTTTAGAAAATCAAAGCCAGCTCCTAAGTCCACATGAAGGTGCGGCCCTCATTCCAGCTCAGCTGGTAGGGGGCAGATTACGTTTTTTCAAAGAAATTTGGATCAATTCCGTTCACAATCTTTGGATTCAGAACATTGTTTCAGAAGGGTACAGAATTGGCTTCAAGATAAGGCCTCCTGCAAAGAGATTTTTTCTTTCCCGTGTCCCAGTAAACCCAGCGAAGGCTCAAGCATTTCTGAAATGTGTTTCAGATCTAGAGTTGGCTGGAGTAATTATGCCAATTCCAGTTCTGGAACAGGGGCTGGGGTTTTATTCAAATCTCTTCATTGTACCAAAGAAGGAGAATTCCTTCAGACCAGTTCTGGATCTAAAAATATTGAATCATTATGTAAGGATACCAACATTCAAAATGGTAACTGTAAGGACTATCCTGCCTTTTGTTCAGCAAGGGCATTATATGTCTACAATAGATTTACAGGATGCATATCTGCATATTCCGATTCATCCAGATCACTATCAGTTTCTGAGATTCTCTTTCCTAGACAAGCATTACGAGTTTGTGGCTCTGCCGTTTGGCCTAGCAACAGCTCCAAGAATTTTTACAAAGGTTCTCGGTGCCCTTCTGTCTGTAATCAGAGAACAGGGTATTGTGGTATTTCCTTATTTGGACGATATCTTGGTACTTGCTCAGTCTTTACATTTAGCAGAATCTCATACGAATCGACTTGTGTTGTTTCTTCAAGATCATGGTTGGAGGATCAATTTACCAAAAAGTTCATTGATTCCTCAGACAAGGGTAACCTTTTTAGGTTTCCAGATAGATTCAGTGTCCATGACTCTATCTTTGACAGACAAGAGACGTCTAAAATTGATATTAGCTTGTCGAAACCTTCAGTCACAATCATTCCCTTCGGTAGCCTTATGCATGGAAATTCTAGGTCTTATGACTGCTGCATCGGACGCAATCCCCTTTGCTCGTTTTCACATGCGACCTCTTCAGCTCTGTATGCTGAACCAGTGGTGCAGGGATTACACAAAGATATCTCAATTAATATCTTTAAAACCGATTGTACGACACTCTCTGACGTGGTGGACAGATCACCATCGTTTAGTTCAGGGGGCTTCTTTTGTTCTTCCGACCTGGACTGTAATTTCAACAGATGCAAGTCTTACAGGTTGGGGAGCTGTGTCTGACAGCACAAGGGGTTTGGGAATCTCAGGAGGTGAGATTACAGATCAATATTTTGGAACTCCGTGCAATTTTCAGAGCTCTTCAGTCTTGGCCTCTTCTAAAGAGAGAATCGTTCATTTGTTTTCAGACAGACAATGTCACAACTGTGGCATACATCAATCATCAAGGAGGGACTCACAGTCCTCTGGCTATGAAAGAAGTATCTCGAATTCTGGTTTGGGCGGAATCCAGCTCCTGTCTAGTTTCTGCGTTTCATATCCCAGGTATAGACAATTGGGAAGCGGATTATCTCAGTCGCCAAACGTTACATCCGGACGAATGGTCTCTTCACCCAGAGATATTTCTTCAGATTGTTCAAATGTGGGGTCTTCCAGAAATAGATCTGATGGCCTCTCATCTAAACAAGAAACTTCCCAGGTATCTGTCCAGATCCAGGGATCCTCAAGCGGAAGCAGTGGATGCATTGTCACTTCCTTGGAAGTATCATCCAGCCTATATCTTTCCGCCTCTAGTTCTTCTTCCAAGAGTAATCTCCAAGATTCTGAAGGAATGCTCGTTTGTTCTGCTGGTAGCTCCAGCATGGCCTCACAGGTTTTGGTATGCGGATCTTGTCCGGATGGCCTCTTGCCAACCGTGGACTCTTCCGTTAAGACCAGACCTTCTGTCGCAAGGTCCTTTTTTCCATCAGGATCTCAAATCCTTAAATTTAAAGGTATGGAGATTGAACGCTTGATTCTTAGTCAAAGAGGTTTCTCTGACTCTGTGATTAATACTATGTTACAGGCTCGTAAATCTGTATCTAGGGAGATATATTATAAACTCTGGAAGACTTACATTTCTTGGTGTCTTTCTCATCATTTTTCTTGGCATTCTTTTAGAATTCCGAGAATTTTGCAGTTTCTTCAGGATGATTTAGATAAAGGTTTGTCTGCAAGTTCCTTGAAAGGACAAATCTCTGCTCTTTCTGTTCTTTTTCACAGAAAGATTGCTAATCTTCCTGATATTCATTGTTTTGTACAAGCTTTGGTTCGTATTAAACCTGTCATTAAGTCAATTTCTCCTCCTTGGAGTTTGAATTTGGTTCTGTGGGCTCTTCAAGCTCCTCCGTTTGAACCTATGCATTCATTTGACATTAAATTACTTTCTTGGAAAGTTTTGTTCCTTTTGGCCATCTCTTCTGCCAGAAGAGTTTCTGAATTATCTGCTCTTTCTTGTGAGTCTCCTTTTCTGATTTTTCACCAGGATAAGGCGGTGTTGCGAACTTCTTTTAAATTTTTACCTAAGGTTGTGAATTCTAACAACATTAGTAGAGAAATTGTGGTTCCTTTATTATGTCCTAATCCTAAGAATTCTAAGGAGAAATCATTGCATTCTTTGGATGTAGTTAGAGCTTTGAAATATTATGTTGAAGCTACTAAGAATTTCCGAAAGACTTCTAGTCTATTTGTTATCTTTTCCGGTTCTAGGAAAGGTCAGAAGGCCTCTGCCATTTCTTTGGCATCTTGGTTGAAATCTTTAATTCATCATGCTTATGTCGAGTCGGGTAAAACTCCGCCTCAAAGGATTACAGCTCATTCTACTAGGTCAGTTTCTACTTCCTGGGTGTTTAGGAATGATGCTTCGGTTGATCAGATTTGCAAAGCAGCAACTTGGTCTTCTTTGCATACTTTTACTAAATTCTACCATTTTGATGTGTTTTCTTCTTCTGAAGCTGTCTTTGGTAGAAAAGTACTTCAGGCAGCTGTTTCAGTTTGAATCTTCTGCTTATATTTTCAGTTTTTTTCTTTATGAGATTTATACTTTATTTTTGGGTGTGGATTTTTTTCAGCGGAATTGGCTTTCTTTATTTTATCCCTCCCTCTCTAGTGACTCTTGCGTGGAAGATCCACATCTTGGGTAGTCATTATCCCATACGTCACTAGCTCATGGACTCTTGCTAATTACATGAAAGAAAACATAATTTATGTAAGAAATTACCTGATAAATTCATTTCTTTCATATTAGCAAGAGTCCATGAGGCCCACCCTTTTTTGTGGTGGTTATGATTTTTTTGTATAAAGCACAATTATTCAAATTCCTTATATTTATGCTTCGCACTTTTTTCTTATCACCCCACTTCTTGGCTATTCGTTAAACTGATTTGTGGGTGTGGTGAGGGGTGTATTTGTAGGCATTTTGAGGTTTGGGAAACTTTGCCCCTCCTGGTAGGAATGTATATCCCATACGTCACTAGCTCATGGACTCTTGCTAATATGAAAGAAATGAATTTATCAGGTAAGTTCTTGCATAAATTATGTTTTTTCTTACCTGGGGTATAGTCTTTTTACCAATTTGACTTGTTTTTCTTTTAATTCTGCAGCAAATTAGGCTCGTGAGGGTGCAAATTTTATTTATTGCGTCATTATTGACACAATAATTTTTTGGCGCGAATGTGTGTCTATGATGATGCAAGTTTGTCATTTCCTGCATCTTAGTTGATGCCAGGTTGTTTGACGCGAAGTTGTGTCTGTTAAGACGAGAGTTGCGTCATTTCCGAATGTTTGTTGGCGCCAAAACATTTTTATACTTTTGCGTTGTGCGTCATACTTTGCGCCAAAAAAAATTGTTTTATTTCACCCCACTTCCTATATGCTCCTTGCCTTCTTTATGCTCAGAGAGCTATCCTAAGTGTATTTGTTGTAAACTAGCGGAGATTATATCTCCGGCTGTAGTATGTAACAGTTGTCATAATAAGCTTTTGCATGACGAAAATGTTTCTGTTAGTACTAGTACAGTATCTGTTGTTCCCTCAACATCTAATGTACATGATATCCCTGTTGATATGATAAATATTATTGCTGATGCAATACAGAAGACTATGTCTGCTATTCCGCCTTCTAATAAACGTAAAAGGTCTTTTAAAACTTCTCATGATACTGATTAATTTTGTAATGACCGACAACATACTGATATATCCACCTCTGACGAGGATCTCTCTTACTCAGAAGATCCTACTTCAGACATTGACATTGATAAATCAACTTATCTTTTTAAGATTGAGAATATTTGTTCCTTGTTGAAAGAAGTGTTGGTTACTTTGGATATTGAGGAGTCTGGTCCTCTTGATAACAAATCCAGTAAACGTTTAAATTCTGTTTATAAACCTCCTGTGATTGCTCCTAAGGTTTTCCCTGTTCCTGATGCTATTTCTGATGTGATTGCTAAGGAATGGTATAAGCCTGGTACTTCTTTTGTTCCTTCTTCTAGGTTTAAAAGGTTGTACCCTTGATGGGGCTATTTCTACTCTTGCCAAGCGTACTACTATTCCTATGGAAGATAGTACTTCTTTTTAGGATCCTTTACTTAGGATAATTGAATCTTATCTAAGGAAAGCTTATATACATTCTGGCTATATTCTTAGGCCTGCCATTTCTATGGCTGCATCAACTTTTTGGTTGGATAGCTTAGCGCAACGGGAAAAATATCCTGATTTGTCTAGCATTGTTCGTTTGCTTCAACATGCTAATCATTTTATCTGTGATGCTTTTTTTGATATCAAGATTGATGTTAAATCTATGTCTTTGGCTATTTTAGCTAGAAAAGCTTTATGGCTCAAATCATGGAATGCTTATTCTGAAACCTATTCGATACCCCTGAGAGACAATATTCTGAATCCAATGATTTTGATCAGAACCTGCCCAAACGTCTTGAAATAATTTCAATCTGCCCTCCACCAGTAGAACTGGATTGAGGGCCGCACCTTCATGCAATCTTGGGGGCTGACTTTGGCTCCAATCACTGAGTCAGAGAAACCTCTATGACTAAGCATTAAGTGTTCAATTTGCCAATATGAAAGTCACAAATTTATCAGGTAAGTTCTTATATAAATTATGTTTCTTTCATGTAATTAGCAAGAGTCCATGAGCTAGTGACGTATGGGATATACATTCCTACCAGGAGGGGCAAAGTTTCCCAAACCTCAAAATGCCTATAAATACACCCCTCACCACACCCACAATTCAGTTTTACAAACTTTGCCTCCGATGGAGGTGGTGAAGTAAGTTTGTGCTAGATTCTACGTTGATATGCGCTCCGCAGCAAGTTGGAGCCCGGTTTTCCTCTCAGCGTGCAGTGAATGTCAGAGGGATGTGAGGAGAGTATTGCCTATTTGAATGCAGTGATCTCCTTCTACGGGGTCTATTTCATAGGTTCTCTGTTATCGGTCGTAGAGATTCATCTCTTACCTCCCTTTTCAGATCGACGATATACTCTTATATATACCATTACCTCTGCTGATTCTCGTTTCAGTACTGGTTTGGCTTTCTACAAACATGTAGATGAGTGTCCTGGGGTAAGTAAATCTTATTTTCTGTGACACTCTAAGCTATGGTTGGGCACTTTGTTTATAAAGTTCTAAATATATGTATTCAAACATTTATTTCTCCAACATAGGTGTGTCCGGTCCACGGCGTCATCCTTACTTGTGGGATATTCTCTTCCCCAACAGGAAATGGCAAAGAGCCCAGCAAAGCTGGTCACATGATCCCTCCTAGGCTCCGCCTACCCCAGTCATTCTCTTTGCCGTTGTACAGGCAACATCTCCACGGAGATGGCTTAGAGTTTTTTAGTGTTTAACTGTAGTTTTTATTATTCAATCAAGAGTTTGTTATTTTGAAATAGTGCTGGTATGTACTATTTACTCAGAAACAGAAAAGAGATGAAGATTTCTGTTTGTATGAGGAAAATGATTTTAGCAACCGTCACTAAAATCCATGGCTGTTCCACACAGGACTGTTGAGAGCAATTAACTTCAGTTGGGGGAACAGTGAGCAGTCTCTTGCTGCTTGAGGTATGACACATTCTAACAAGACGATGTAATGCTGGAAGCTGTCATTTTCCCTATGGGATCCGGTAAGCCATGTTTATTACGATCGTAAATAAGGGCTTCACAAGGGCTTATTAAGACTGTAGACTTTTTCTGGGCTAAATCGATTCATTATTAACACATATTTAGCCTTGAGGAATCATTTTATTTGGGTATTTTGATATAATAATATCGGCAGGCACTGTTTTAGACACCTTATTCTTTAGGGGCTTTCCCAAAGCATAGGCAGAGCCTCATTTTCGCGCCGGTGTTGCACACTTGTTTTTGAGAGGCATGGCATGCAGTCGCATGTGAGAGGAGCTCTGATACTTAGAAAAGACTTTCTGAAGGCGTCATTTGGTATCGTATTCCCCTTTGGGCTTGGTTGGGTCTCAGCAAAGCAGATACCAGGGACTGTAAAGGGGTTAAAGTTCAAAACGGCTCCGGTTCCGTTATTTTAAGGGTTAAAGCTTCCAAATTTGGTGTGCAATACTTTTAAGGCTTTAAGACACTGTGGTGAAAATTTGGTGAATTTTGAACAATTCCTTCATGTTTTTTCGCAATTGCAGTAATAAAGTGTGTTCAGTTTAAAATTTAAAGTGACAGTAACGGTTTTATTTTAAAACGTTTTTTGTACTTTGTTATCAAGTTTATGCCTGTTTAACATGTCTGAACTACCAGATAGACTGTGTTCTGAATGTGGGGAAGCCAGAATTCCTATTCATTTAAATAAATGTGATTTATGTGACAATGACAATGATGCCCAAGATGATTCCTCAAGTGAGGGGAGTAAGCATGGTACTGCATCATTCCCTCCTTCGTCTACACGAGTCTTGCCCACTCAGGAGGCCCCTAGTACATCTAGCGCGCCAATACTCCTTACTATGCAACAATTAACGGCTGTAATGGATAATTCTGTCAAAAACATTTTAGCCAAAATGAACACTTATCAGCGTAAGCGCGACTGCTCTGTTTTAGATACTGAAGAGCATGACGACGCTGATAATAATGTTTCTGAAGGGCCCCTAACCCAGTCTGATGGGGCCAGGGAGGTTTTGTCTGGGGGAGAAATTACTGATTCAGGGAACATTTCTCAACATGCTGAACCTGATGTGATTACATTTAAATTTAAGTTGGAACATCTCCGCATTCTGCTTAAGGAGGTATTATCCACTCTGGATGATTGTGACAAGTTGGTCATCCCAGAGAAACTATGTAAAATGGACAAGTTCCTAGAGGTGCCGGGGCTCCCAGAAGCTTTTCCTATACCCAAGCGGGTGGCGGACATTGTTAATAAAGAATGGGAAAGGCCCGGTATTCCTTTCGTCCCTCCCCCCATATTTAAAAAATTGTTTCCTATGGTCGACCCCAGAAAGGACTTATGGCAGACAGTCCCCAAGGTCGAGGGAGCGGTTTCCACTTTAAACAAACGCACCACTATACCCATAGAGGATAGTTGTGCTTTCAAAGATCCTATGGATAAAAAATTAGAAGGTTTGCTTAAAAAGATGTTTGTTCAGCAGGGTTACCTTCTACAACCAATTTCATGCGTTGTCCCTGTCGCTACAGCCGCATGTTTCTGGTTCGATGAGCTGATAAAGGCGGTCGATAGTGATTCTCCTCCTTATGAGGAGATTATGGACAGAATCAATGCTCTCAAATTGGCTAATTCTTTTACCCTAGACGCCACTTTGCAATTGGCTAGGTTAGCGGCTAAGAATTCTGGGTTTGCTATTGTGGCGCGCAGAGCGCTTTGGTTGAAATCTTGGTCGGCTGATGCGTCTTCCAAGAACAAGCTACTTAACATTCCTTTCAAGGGGAAAACGCTGTTTGGCCCTGACTTGAAAGAGATTATCTCTGATATCACTGGGGGTAAGGGCCACACCCTTCCTCAGGATCGGCCTTTCAAGGCAAAAAATAAACCTAATTTTCGTCCCTTTCGTAGAAACGGACCAGCCCAAAGTGCTACGTCCTCTAAGCAAGAGGGTAATACTTCTCAAGCCAAGCCAGCTTGGAGACCAATGCAAGGCTGGAACAAGGGAAAGCAGGCCAAGAAACCTGCCACTGCTACCAAGACAGCATGAAATGTTGGCCCCCCGATCCGGGACCGGATCTGGTGGGGGGCAGACTCTCTCTCTTCGCTCAGGCTTGGGCAAGAGATGTTCTGGATCCTTGGGCGCTAGAAATAGTCTCCCAAGGTTATCTTCTGGAATTCAAGGGGCTTCCCCCAAGGGGGAGGTTCCACAGGTCTCAGTTGTCTTCAGACCACATAAAAAGACAGGCATTCTTACATTGTGTAGAAGACCTGTTAAAAATGGGAGTGATTCATCCTGTTCCATTAAGAGAACAAGGGATGGGGTTCTACTCCAATCTGTTCATAGTTCCCAAAAAAGAGGGAACGTTCAGACCAATCTTAGATCTCAAGATCTTAAACAAGTTTCTCAAGGTTCCATCGTTCAAGATGGAAACCATTCGAACTATTCTTCCTTCCATCCAGGAAGGTCAATTCATGACCACGGTGGATTTAAAGGATGCGTATCTACATATTCCTATCCACAAGGAACATCATCGGTTCCTAAGGTTCGCATTCCTGGACAAGCATTACCAGTTCGTGGCGCTTCCTTTCGGATTAGCCACTGCTCCAAGGATTTTCACAAAGGTACTAGGGTCCCTTCTAGCTGTGCTAAGACCAAGGGGCATTGCTGTAGTACCTTATTTGGACGACATTCTGATTCAAGCGTCGTCCCTTCCTCAAGCAAAGGCTCACACGGACATAGTCCTGGCCTTTCTCAGATCTCACGGATGGAAAGTGAACGTGGAAAAGAGTTCTCTATCTCCGTCAACAAGGGTTCCCTTCTTGGGAACAATAATAGACTCCTTAGAAATGAGGATATTTCTGACAGAGGCCAGAAAAACAAAGCTTCTAGACTCTTGTCGGATACTTCATTCCGTTCCTCTTCCTTCCATAGCTCAGTGCATGGAAGTGATCGGGTTGATGGTAGCGGCAATGGACATAGTTCCTTTTGCGCGCATTCATCTAAGACCATTACAACTGTGCATGCTCAGTCAGTGGAATGGGGATTATACAGACTTGTCTCCGAAGATACAAGTAAATCAGAGGACCAGAGACTCACTCCGTTGGTGGCTGTCCCTGGACAACCTGTCACAAGGGATGACATTCCGCAGACCAGAGTGGGTCATTGTCACGACCGACGCCAGTCTGATGGGCTGGGGCGCGGTCTGGGGATCCCTGAAAGCTCAGGGTCTTTGGTCTCGGGAAGAATCTCTTCTACCGATAAATATTCTGGAACTGAGAGCGATATTCAATGCTCTCAAGGCTTGGCCTCAGCTAGCGAGGGCCAAGTTCATACGGTTTCAATCAGACAACATGACAACTGTTGCGTACATCAACCATCAGGGGGGAACAAGGAGTTCCCTAGCGATGGAAGAAGTGACCAAAATCATTCTATGGGCGGAGTCTCACTCCTGCCACCTGTCCGCTATCCACATCCCAGGAGTGGAAAATTGGGAAGCGGATTTTCTGAGTCGTCAGACATTGCATCCGGGGGAGTGGGAACTCCATCCGGAAATCTTTGCCCAAGTCACTCAGCTGTGGGGCATTCCAGACATGGATCTGATGGCCTCTCGTCAGAACTTCAAAGTTCCTTGCTACGGGTCCAGATCCAGGGATCCCAAGGCGGCTCTAGTGGATGCACTAGTAGCACCTTGGACCTTCAAACTAGCTTATGTGTTCCCGCCGTTTCCTCTCATCCCCAGGCTGGTAGCCAGGATCAATCAGGAGAGGGCGTCGGTGATCTTGATAGCTCCTGCGTGGCCACGCAGGACTTGGTATGCAGATCTGGTGAATATGTCATCGGCTCCACCTTGGAAGCTACCTTTGAGACGAGACCTTCTTGTTCAGGGTCCGTTCGAACATCCGAACCTGGTTTCACTCCAGCTGACTGCTTGGAGATTGAACGCTTGATCTTATCGAAGCGAGGGTTCTCAGATTCTGTTATCGATACTCTTGTTCAGGCCAGAAAGCCTGTAACTAGAAAGATTTACCACAAAATTTGGAAAAAATATATCTGTTGGTGTGAATCTAAAGGATTCCCTTGGGACAAGGTTAAGATTCCTAAGATTCTATCCTTCCTTCAAGAAGGATTGGAAAAAGGATTATCTGCAAGTTCCCTGAAGGGACAGATTTCTGCCTTGTCTGTGTTACTTCACAAAAAGCTGGCAGCTGTGCCAGATGTTCAAGCCTTTGTTCAGGCTCTGGTTAGAATTAAGCCTGTTTACAAACATTTGACTCCTCCTTGGAGTCTCAATTTAGTTCTTTCAGTTCTTCAGGGGGTTCCGTTTGAACCCTTACATTCCGTTGATATTAAGTTATTATCTTGGAAAGTTTTGTTTTTAGTTGCAATTTCTTCTGCTAGAAGAGTTTCAGAATTATCTGCTCTGCAGTGTTCTCCTCCTTATCTGGTGTTCCATGCAGATAAGGTGGTTTTACGTACTAAACCTGGTTTTCTTCCAAAAGTTGTTTCTAACAAAAACATTAACCAGGAGATTATCGTACCTTCTCTGTGTCCGAAACCAGTTTCAAAGAAGGAACGTTTGTTGCACAATTTGGATGTTGTTCGCGCTCTAAAATTCTATTTAGAAGCTACAAAGGATTTTAGACAAACATCTTCCTTGTTTGTTGTTTATTCCGGTAAAAGGAGAGGTCAAAAAGCAACTTCTACCTCTCTCTCTTTTGGATTAAAAGCATCATCAGATTGGCTTACGAGACTGCCGGACGGCAGCCTCCCGAAAGAATCACAGCTCATTCCACTAGGGCTGTGGCTTCCACATGGGCCTTCAAGAACGAGGCTTCTGTTGATCAGATATGTAGGGCAGCGACTTGGTCTTCACTGCACACTTTTACCAAATTTTACAAGTTTGATACTTTTGCTTCTTCTGAGGCTATTTTTGGGAGAAAGGTTTTGCAAACCGTGGTGCCTTCCATTTAGGTGACCTGATTTGCTCCCTCCCTTCATCCGTGTCCTAAAGCTTTGGTATTGGTTCCCACAAGTAAGGATGACGCCGTGGACCGGACACACCTATGTTGGAGAAAACAGAATTTATGTTTACCTGATAAATTACTTTCTCCAACGGTGTGTCCGGTCCACGCCCCGCCCTGGTTTTTTTAATCAGGTCTGATAATTTATTTTCTTTAACTACAGTCACCACGGTACCATATGGTTTCTCCTATGCAAATATTCCTCCTTAACGTCGGTCGAATGACTGGGGTAGGCGGAGCCTAGGAGGGATCATGTGACCAGCTTTGCTGGGCTCTTTGCCATTTCCTGTTGGGGAAGAGAATATCCCACAAGTAAGGATGACGCCGTGGACCGGACACACCGTTGGAGAAAGTAATTTATCAGGTAAACATAAATTCTGTTTTGCCTTGACTCAGAATGTTCAACTTTCCTTATTTTTCAGACAGTCAGTTTCATATTTGGGATAATGCACTTGAATTAATCTTTTTTTTTTTTTTTTTTTTCTTACCTTCAAAAATTTGACTCTTTTTTCCCTGTGGGGCTGTTAGGCTCGCGGGGGCTGAAAATGCTTCATTTTATTGCGTCATTCTTGGCGCGGATTTTTTTGGCGCAAAAAATTATTTTCCGTTTCCGGCGTCATACGTGTCGCCGGAAGTTGCGTCATTTTTTGACGTTATTTTGCGCCAAAAATGTCGGCGTTCCGGATGTGGCGTCATTTTTGGCGCCAAAAGCATTTAGGCGCCAAATAATGTGGGCGTCTGATTTGGCGCTAAAAAATATGGGCGTCGCTTTTGTCTCCACATTATTTCAGTCTCTTTTTTTCTTTGCTTCTGGTTGCTAGAAGCTTTTCTTTGGCATTTTTTCCCATTCCTGAAACTGTCATTTAAGGAATTTGAATAATTTTGCTTTATATGTTGTTTTTTCTCTTACATATTGCAAGATGTCTCACGTTGCATCTGAGTCAGAAGATACTACAGGAAAATCGCTGTCTAGTGCTGGATCTACCAAAGCTAAGTGTATCTGCTGTAAACTTTTGGTAGCTATTCCTCCGGCTGTTGTTTGTATTAATTGTCATGACAAACTTGTTAATGCAGATAATATTTCCTTTAGTAAAGTACCATTGCCTGTTGCAGTTCCTTCAACATCTAAGGTGCAGAATGTTCCTGATAACATAAGAGATTTTGTTTCTGAATCCATAAAGAAGCCTATGTCTGTTATTTCTCCTTCTAGTAAACGTAAAAAATCTTTTAAAACTTCTCTCCCTACAGATGAATTTTTAAATGAACATCATCATTCTGATTCTGATGACTCTTCTGGTTCAGAGGATTCTGTCTCAGAGATTGATGCTGATAAATCTTCATATTTATTTAAAATGGAATTTATTCGTTCTTTACTTAAAGAAGTACTAATTGCTTTAGAAATAGAGGATTCTGGTCCTCTTGATACTAATTCTAAACGTTTAGATAAGGTATTTAAATCTCCTGTGGTTATTCCAGAAGTTTTTCCTGTTCCTAATGCTATTTCTGCAGATTTTTCCAAGAATGGGATAAATTGGGTAATTAATTTACTCCTTCTAAACGTTTTAAGCAATTATATCCTGTGCCGTCTGACAGATTAGAATTTTGGGACAAAATCCCTAAAGTTGATGGGGCTATTTCTACCCTTGCTAAACGTACTACTATTCCTACGTCAGATGGTACTTCGTTTAAGGATCCTTTAGATAGGAAAATTGAATCCTTTCTAAGAAAAGCTTATCTGTGTTCAGGTAATCTTCTTAGACCTGCTATATCATTGGCTGATGTTGCTGCAGCTTCAACTTTTTGGTTGGAAACTTTAGCGCAACAAGTAACAGATCATGATTCTCATGATATTATTATTCTTCTTCAGCATGCTAATAATTTTATCTGTGATGCCATTTTTGATATTATCAGAGTTGATGTCAGGTTTATGTCTCTAGCTATTTTAGCTAGAAGGGCTTTATGGCTTAAGACTTGGAATGCTGATATGGCTTCTAAATCAACTCTACTTTCCATTTCTTTCCAGGGTAACAAATTATTTGGTTCTCAGTTGGATTCTATTATCTCAACTGTTACTGGTGGGAAAGGAACTTTTTTACCACAGGATAAAAAATCTAAGGGTAAAAACAGGGCTAATAATCGTTTTCGTTCCTTTCGTTTCAACAAAGAACAAAAGCCTAATCGTTCATCCTCAGGAGCAGTTTCAGTTTGGAAACCATCTCCAGTCTGGAATAAATCCAAGCCTGCTAGAAAGGCAAAGCCTGCTTCTAAGTCCACATGAAGGTGCGGCCCTCATTCCAGCTCAGCTGGTAGGGGGCAGGTTACGTTTTTTCAAAGAAATTTGGATCAATTCTGTTCACAATCTTTGGATTCAGAACATTGTTTCAGAAGGGTACAGAATTGGTTTCAAGATGAGACCTGCAAAGAGATTTTTTCTTTCCCGTGTCCCAGTAAATCCAGTGAAAGCTCAAGCATTTCTGAATTGTGTTTCAGATCTAGAGTTGGCTGGAGTAATTATGCCAGTTCCAGTTCCGGAACAGGGGATGGGGTTTTATTCAAATCTCTTCATTGTACCAAAGAAGGAGAATTCCTTCAGACCAGTTCTGGATCTAAAAATATTGAATCGTTATGTAAGGATACCAACGTTCAAGATGGTAACTGTAAGGACTATCTTGCCTTTTGTTCAGCAAGGGCATTATATGTCCACAATAGATTTACAGGATGCATATCTGCATATTCCGATTCATCCAGATCATTATCAGTTCCTGAGATTCTCTTTTCTGGACAAGCATTACCAGTTTGTGGCTCTGCCGTTTGGCCTAGCTACAGCTCCAAGAATTTTTACAAAGGTTCTCGGTGCCCTTCTGTCTGTAATCAGAGAACAGGGTATTGTGGTATTTCCTTATTTGGACGATATCTTGGTACTTGCTCAGTCTTTACATTTAGCAGAATCTCATACGAATCGACTTGTGTTGTTTCTTCAAGATCATGGTTGGAGGATCAATTTACCAAAAAGTTCATTGATTCCTCAGACAAGGGTAACTTTTCTGGGTTTCCAGATAGATTCAGTGTCCATGACTCTGTCTTTAACAGACAAGAGACGTCTAAAATTGATTTCAGCTTGTCGAAACCTTCAGTCACAATCATTCCCTTCGGTAGCCTTATGCATGGAAATTCTAGGTCTTATGACTGCTGCATCGGACGCGATCCCCTTTGCTCGTTTTCACATGCGACCTCTTCAGCTCTGTATGCTGAATCAATGGTGCAAGGATTACACAAAGATATCTCAATTAATATCTTTAAAACCGATTGTACGACACTCTCTAACGTGGTGGACAGATCACCATCGTTTAATTCAGGGGGCTTCTTTTGTGCTTCCGACCTGGACTGTAATTTCAACAGATGCAAGTCTCACAGGTTGGGGAGCTGTGTGGGGATCTCTGACGGCACAAGGAGTTTGGGAATCTCAGGAGGTGAGATTACCGATCAATATTTTGGAACTCCGTGCAATTTTCAGAGCTCTTCAGTTTTGGCCTCTTCTGAAGAGAGAATCGTTCATTTGTTTTCAGACAGACAATGTCACAACTGTGGCATACATCAATCATCAAGGAGGGACTCACAGTCCTCTGGCTATGAAAGAAGTATCTCGAATTTTGGTTTGGGCGGAATCCAGCTCCTGTCTAATCTCTGCGGTTCATATCCCAGGTATAGACAATTGGGAAGCGGATTATCTCAGTCGCCAAACGTTGCATCCGGGCGAATGGTCTCTTCACCCAGAGGTATTTCTTCAGATTGTTCAAATGTGAGAACTTCCAGAAATAGATCTGATGGCGTCTCATCTAAACAAGAAACTTCCCAGGTATCTGTCCAGATCCCGGGATCCTCAGGCGGAGGCAGTGGATGCATTATCACTTCCTTGGAAGTATCATCCTGCTTATATCTTTCCGCCTCTAGTTCTTCTTCCAAGAGTAATCTCCAAGATTCTGAAGGAATGCTCGTCTGTTCTGCTGGTAGCTCCGGCATGGCCTCACAGGTTTTGGTATGCGGATCTTGTCCGGATGGCCTCTTGCCAACCGTGGACTCTTCCGTTAAGACCAGACCTTCTGTCACAAGGTCCTTTTTTCCATCAGGATCTGAAATCCTTAAATTTAAAGGTATGGAGATTGAATGCTTGATTCTTGGTCAAAGAGGTTTCTCAGATTCTGTGATTAATACTATGTTACAGGCTCGTAAATCTGTATCTAGAGAGATATATTATAGAGTCTGGAAAACTTATATTTCTTGGTGTCTTTCTCATCATTTTTCTTGGCATTCTTTTAGAATACCGAGAATTTTACAGTTTCTTCAGGATGGTTTAGATAAGGGTTTGTCCGCAAGTTCCTTGAAAGGTCAAATCTCTGCTCTTTCTGTTCTTTTTCACAGAAAGATTGCTATTCTTCCTGATATTCATTGTTTTGTACAAGCTTTGGTTCGTATAAAACCTGTCATTAAGTCAATTTCTCCTCCTTGGAGTTTGAATTTGGTTCTGGGAGCTCTTCAAGCTCCTCCGTTTGAACCTATGCATTCATTGGACATTAAATTACTTTCTTGGAAAGTTTTGTTCCTTTTGGCCATCTCTTCTGCCAGAAGAGTTTCTGAATTATCTGCTCTTTCTTGTGAGTCTCCTTTTCTGATTTTTCATCAGGATAAGGCGGTGTTGCGAACTTCTTTTGAATTTTTACCTAAAGTTGTGAATTCCAACAACATTAGTAGAGAAATTGTGGTTCCTTCATTATGTCCTAATCCTAAGAATTCTAAGGAGAAATCGTTGCATTCTTTGGATGTTGTTAGAGCTTTGAAATATTATGTTGAAGCTACTAAGTCTTTCCGAAAGACTTCTAGTCTATTTGTTATTTTTTCCGGTGCTAGAAAGGGCCAGAAAGCTTCTGCCATTTCTTTGGCATCTTGGTTGAAATCTTTAATTCATCTTGCTTATGTTGAGTCGGGTAAAACTCCGCCTCAGAGGATTACAGCTCATTCTACTAGGTCAGTTTCTACTTCCTGGGCGTTTAGGAATGATGCTTCGGTTGATCAGATTTGCAAAGCAGCAACTTGGTCCTCTTTGCATACTTTTACTAAATTCTACCATTTTGATGTATTTTCTTCTTCTGAAGCAGTTTTTGGTAGAAAAGTACTTCAGGCAGCGGTTTCAGTTTGAATCTTCTGCTTATGTTTTTCATTAAACTTTATTTTGGGTGTGGATTATTTTCAGCAGGAATTGGCTGTCTTAATTTTATCCCTCCCTCTCTAGTGACTCTTGTGTGGAAAGATCCACATCTTGGGTAATCATTATCCCATACGTCACTAGCTCATGGACTAAAACATAATTTATGTAAGAACTTACCTGATAAATTCATTTCTTTCATATTAGCAAGAGTCCATGAGGCCCGCCCTTTTTTTGTGGTGGTTATGATTTTGTATAAAGCACAATTATTCCAATTCCTTATTTTATATGCTTTCGCACTTTTTTATCACCCCACTTCTTGGCTATTCGTTAAACTGAATTGTGGGTGTGGTGAGGGGTGTATTTATAGGCATTTTGAGGTTTGGGAAACTTTGCCCCTCCTGGTAGGAATGTATATCCCATACGTCACTAGCTCATGGACTCTTGCTAATATGAAAGAAATGAATTTATCAGGTAAGTTCTTACATAAATTATGTTTTTTCCAGGTTTGGAAGCAATAATGTACAAACTATCTAACTGGTTGAACGCTCTACTTTGACCTGTATCATAATAATGTTTTCAGTAGTAAATAAAATAAGTCACCATCATAAAGTGCAGGCATTAAACTGTGGTTTATTGTGAATACTGCAGACAATACTTGTATAGGTGTAACATTTTGTCATCTATGCACCTTGGCACAATGATGACTTGCTTTTTGTGATTGATTAACCCTGGCAGATTTATTTCTGCTTCAAGTTTCTCCATTAGCACATCTTACAGCCATCTGTCAGACAGATACCTAACCTGCCGGATGGTCTGCAGTCATCAGAGATATTAAATGGCTTATTTACTGGTTCTCTCTGTGACCAGAAGAGCCAGAAATGTGTCTATTTCATCTTGATTTATATATTTGTGAGATGATCATAATATCTCTCAGGTCTTGGTCAATATAAAATGCCTCTGTGTTTTGTCTTGTGACGCTTCTTAAATCAGTTGGCCTGAGTAGTGTGCTATGGTGGCAAATAAATATATTTATCTCCTCCTGTCTTTGCAGAATAAATAAGTGAGCCCTTCACACTAGGAAAATAAGTGAGCTCTTCGCCCTACGACAAGCATGGATAATGGCTGCATTAATAGGGAGATTCCATAAAAAGATTACAATTGTCCCTTACATAACAGGCGTTTATGTGACACACACTCAACAGAATACACTTTCATGTCTCATTATGAGTTAAGTGATGGTAAATCCTATCGTTTCAAAAACACTATGATTTACTAGTGCTATAAATAAAGTGTACCTTCAGTCACAGTACTGTGTTGTAGGCTAGCGCAGCTATTGGCTAAGATAGAGAGGTGCCGTGGGTTCTTTCTGCATACTTTGTGACTGAAGGTCAACTTTCTTTATAGCACTGGTAAACCTTGCATTTTTGAAACTCCAGAATTTACCATCACTTTAAATGTTTAGTGATGTAATGAAATTGGGAAAGAGTGTTAAGCTTATATTATGTTGTAAACAAATATTGTGGTTGTAAGCTTCAGTTCCAACACTAGCAATTCATTATGGATTTTGGTGTGTACTTCTCGATGAGTCGTGAAGGATCCTGGAAGTGGAGGTCGTCTATGATAGACATTAATTGTTTGGGTTCAAAGTAAGCTACAGTCTAAACATTTATGTGACAACAGATCACTTTTTTTGGGGGGGGGTCTGTCTCTCATTTGTCCCTATTAACAACTTTTACATAACATACAGGGCATGCTATGATCATAAAACTCATAATCGGTAAACCCAAAAGACCCAACACCTTCTTCCCTGCTCTATTTCACTAAATGCAAAAAAAAATTCCCCAGAGTACCACAGAGTATAGATTGATTTCCAATGTGATGTTGGTGAATATAATTTTTAGTAAGTCAGATTTCTCCAACATTGGTGTGTCCGGTCCACGGCGTCATCCTTACTTGTGGGAATATCTCTTCCCCAACAGGAAATGGCAAAGAGCCCAGCAAAAGCTGTCCATATAGTCCCTCCTAGGCTCCGCCCACCCCAGTCATTCTCTTTGCCGTTGCACAGGCAACATCTCCACGGAGATGGTTAAGAGTATGTGGTGTTTAGTTGTAGTTTTTTATTCTACTATCAAGAGTTTGTTATTTTAAAATAGTGCTGGTATGTACTATTTACTCTGAAACAGAAAAAGATGAAGAGTTCTGTTTGTGAGAGGAAGATGATTTTAGCAGCAGTAACTAAAATCGTTTGCTGTTTCCACATAGGACTGTTGAGATGAAGTAACTTCAGTTGGGGGAAACAGTTAGCAGACCTTTCTGCTTAAGGTATGACTAGCCATATTTCTAACAAGACTGTGTAATGCTGGAAGGCTGTCATTTCCCCTCATGGGGACCGGTAAGCCATTTTCTTAGTCTCAAACAGAATAAAGGGCTTAATATGGGCTATAAAACTGGTTGACACTTTTATGGGCAAAATCGATTGCTTTATTTGGGCATTTTATACATGTTTATGTTTGAAATTCACACTTATAAACTTGGGGAACGTTTTTTAACATCAGGCACTGAGTTAGACACCTTTCCAGTCAGGAAGGGCCTTCCTAGTTGTAGGCTGAGCCTCATTTTCGCGCCATTACTGCGCAGTTACTTTTGGGAGCAAGACATGCAGATGCATGTGTGTGGATCTGAAAGTAGTTGGAAAGGTTCCTAGAAGGCTTCATTTGGTATCGTATCCCCCCCTGGGTTTGGTAAAGTCACAGCAAAGGTTGTAGCTGGGACTGTAGAGGGGTTAAAACTGTAACCGGCTCCGGTTTCGTTATTTTAAGGGTTAAAGCTCTGAAATTTGGTGTGCAATACTTTTAATGCTTTAAGACACTGTGGTGAAAATTTGGTAAATTTTGAACAATTCCTTCATACTTTTTCACATATTCAGTAATAAAGTGTGCACTGTTTAAAATTTAAAGAGACAGTAGCGTTTTTGTTTTAAAACGGTTTTTGTACTTTATTGACAAGTTTAAGCCTGTTTAACATGTCTGTACCTTCAGATAAGCTATGTTCTATATGTATGAAAGTCAATGTGTCTCCCCCTTCAAAATTGTGTGATAATTGTGCCATAACGTCCAAACAAAGTAAGGACAGTACTGCCACAGATAGTAAAGTTGCCCAAGATGATTCATCAGATGAAGGCAGTAGACATAGTTCTACATCATCTCCTTCTGTGTCTATGCCAGTTTTGCACACGCAGGAGGCCCCTAGTACTTCTAGCGCGCCAATGCTTATTACTATGCAACAATTGGCGGCAGTAATGGATAACTCCATAGCAAATATTTTATCCAAAATGCCTGCATATCAGAGAAAGCGCGATTGCTCTGTTTTAAACACTGAAGAGCAGGAGGGCGCTGATGATAATTGCTCTGTCATACCCTCACACCAATCTGAAGGGGCCATGAGGGAGGTTTTGTCAGATGGGGAAATTTCAGATTCAGGTAGAATTTCTCAACAGGCTGAACCTGATGTTGTGACATTTAAATTTAAATTAGAGCATCTCCGCGCACTGCTTAAGGAGGTGTTATCTACTCTGGATGATTGTGACAACCTGGTCATTCCAGAAAAATTATGCAAGATGGACAAGTTCCTAGAGGTTCCGGTGCACCCCGACGCTTTTCCTATACCCAAGCGGGTGGCGGACATAGTGAATAAGGAGTGGGAGAAGCCTGGCATACCTTTTGTCCCCCCTCCTAAATTTAAGAAATTATTTCCTATGGTCGACCCCAGAAAGGACTTATGGCAGACAGTCCCTAAGGTCGAGGGGGCAGTTTCTACTCTAAACAAGCGCACTACTATTCCTATCGAGGATAATTGTGCTTTCAAAGATCCTATGGATAAAAAATTGGAGGGTTTGCTTAAAAAGATTTTTGTACAGCAAGGTTACCTCCTGCAACCCATTTCGTGCATTGTTCCTGTCACTACAGCAGCGTGGTTCTGGTTCGAGGAACTAGAAAAGTCGCTCAGTAGAGAGACTCCGTATGAGGAGGTTATGGACAGAGTTCACGCGCTCAAGTTGGCTAATTCTTTTATTTTAGATGCCGCTTTGCAATTAGCTAGATTAGCGCCGAAAAATTCAGGGTTTGCAATTGTGGCGCGCAGAGCGCTTTGGCTAAAGTCTTGGTCAGCGGATGTATCTTCCAAGACAAAATTGCTTAATATCCCCTTCAAGGGTAAAACTCTCTTTGGGCCAGAATTGAAAGAGATTATCTCAGACATCACTGGGGGAAAGGGCCACGCCCTCCCACAAGATAGGCCTTTCAAAGCCAAGAATAAGTCTAATTTTCGTTCCTTTCGCAATTTCAGGAACGGACCGGCCTCCAACTCCGCATCCTCTAAACAAGAGGGTAATGCTTCACAAACCAAACCAGCCTGGAAACCGATGCAAGGCTGGAACAAGGGTAAGCAGGCCAAGAAGCCTGCTGCTGCTAACAAAACAGCATGAAGGAGTAGCCCCCGATCCGGGACCGGATCTAGTAGGGGGCAGACTCTCTCTCTCTGCTCAGGCTTGGGCAAGAGATGTTCAGGATCCCTGGGCACTAGAAATAGTCTCTCAGGGTTATCTTCTGGAATTCAAAGAACTACCCCCAAGGGGAAGGTTCCACATGTCTCACTTATCCTCAAACCAATTAAAGAGACAGGCATTCTTACATTGTGTAGAAGACCTGTTAAAAATGGGAGTGATACACCCAGTTTCAACGGCGGAACAGGGAATGGGATTTTACTCAAATCTGTTTGTAGTTCCCAAAAAAGAGGGAACTTTCAGACCAATTCGGGATTTAAAGATCCTAAATAAATTTCTCAGAGTACCATCGTTCAAAATGGAAACCATTCGAACGATTCTACCTACAATCCAGGAAGGTCAATTTATGACTACCGTGGATCTAAAGGATGCGTATCTACATATTCCTATCCACAAGGATCATCATCAGTTCCTAAGGTTCGCCTTTCTGGACAAACATTACCAGTTTGTGGCCCTCCCATTCGGGTTAGCCACTGCTCCAAGGATTTTCACAAAGGTACTCGGGTCCCTTCTAGCGGTTCTAAGACCAAGGGGCATTGCAGTAGTACCTTACTTGGACGACATTCTAATACAAGCGTCGTCTCTCTCAAAGGCAAAGGCTCACACAGACATCGTTCTGGCCTTTCTCAGATCTCACGGATGGAAGGTGAACATAGAAAAAAGTTCCCTGTCTCCGTCGACAAGAGTTCCTTTCTTGGGAACAATAATAGATTCTTTAGAAATGAGGATTTTCCTGACAGAAGTCAGAAAGTCAAAACTTCTAAACGCTTGTCAAGTTCTTCATTCTATTCCACGTCCTTCCGTAGCTCAGTGCATGGAAGTAGTAGGGTTGATGGTTGCAGCAATGGACATAGTTCCTTTTGCGCGAATTCATCTAAGACCATTACAACTGTGCATGCTGAAACAGTGGAATGGGGACTATACAGACTTGTCTCCAGTGATTCAAGTAGATCAGAAGACCAGAGACTCACTCCGTTGGTGGCTAACCCTGGACCACCTGTCCCAGGGAATGAGCTTCCGCAGACCAGAGTGGGTCATCGTCACGACCGACGCCAGTCTAGCAGGCTGGGGCGCGGTCTGGGAATCCCTGAAAGCTCAGGGACTATGGTCTCGGGAAGAGTCTCTTCTCCCGATAAACATTCTGGAACTGAGAGCGATATTCAATGCTCTCAGGGCTTGGCCTCAACTAGCAAAGGCCAGATTTATAAGATTCCAATCAGACAACATGACGACTGTTGCTTATATCAATCATCAGGGGGGAACAAGGAGTTCCCTGGCGATGAGAGAAGTGACCAAAATAATAAAATGGGCGGAGGATCACTCCTGCCACCCAGGAGTGGAAAACTGGGAGGCGGATTATCTGAGTCGTCAGACATTCCATCCGGGGGAGTGGGAACTTCACCCGGAGATCTTTGCCCAATTAACTCAATTATGGGGCATTCCAGACATGGATCTGATGGCGTCTCGTCAGAACTTCAAGGTTCCTTGCTACGGATCCAGATCCAGATCCAGGGATCCCAAGGCGACTCTAGTGGATGCACTAGTAGCTCCTTGGACCTTCAACCTAGCCTATGTGTTTCCACCGTTTCCTCTCATTCCCAGGCTGGTAGCCAGGATCAAGCAGGAGAGGGCCTCGGTGATCTTGATAGCTCCTGCGTGGCCACGCAGGACTTGGTATGCAGACCTGGTGAATATGTCATCGGTTCCACCATGGAAGCTACCTTTGAGACAGGATCTTCTTGTACAGGGTCCATTCGAACATCCAAATCTGGTCTCCCTCCAGCTGACGGCTTGGAAATTGAACGCTTGATTCTATCAAAGCGTGGGTTTTCAGATTCTGTGATAGATACTCTGGTTCAAGCCAGAAAACCGGTAACTAGAAAAATTTACCATAAAATATGGAAAAGATATATCTGCTGGTGTGAATCCAAGGGATTCTTATGGAATAAGATCAAAATTCCTAAGATCCTTTCCTTTCTACAAGAAGGTTTGGATAAAGGATTATCAGCGAGTTCTCTAAAGGGACAGATTTCTGCTTTATCTGTCTTGTTACACAAACGACTGGCAGCTGTGCCAGATGTTCAAGCATTTGTTCAGGCTCTGGTTAGGATCAAGCCTGTTTACAGACCTTTGACTCCTCCCTGGAGTCTAAATTTAGTTCTTTCAGTTCTCCAAGGGGTTCCGTTTGAACCTTTACATTCCATAGATATTAAGTTGTTATCTTGGAAAGTTTTGTTTTTGGTTGCTATTTCTTCTGCTAGAAGAGTTTCTGAGTTATCTGCTCTGCAGTGTTCTCCGCCCTATCTGGTGTTCCATTCAGATAAGGTTGTTTTGCGTACTAAGCCTGGTTTTCTTCCAAAGGTTGTTTCCAACAAAAATATTAACCAGGAGATAGTTGTACCTTCTTTGTGTCCGAATCCAGTTTCAAAGAAGGAACGTTTGTTACACAATTTAGATGTAGTCCGTGCTCTAAAATTCTATTTAGAAGCTACAAAAGAGTTCAGACAAACATCTTCTCTGTTTGTCGTCTATTCTGGTAAAAGGAGAGGTCAAAAAGCGACTTCTACCTCTCTTTCCTTTTGGCTTAAAAGCATCATCCGATTGGCTTACGAGACTGCCGGACGGCAGCCTCCTGAAAGAATCACAGCTCACTCTACTAGGGCTGTGGCTTCCACATGGGCCTTCAAGAACAAGGCTTCTGTTGATCAGATATGTAAGGCAGCGACTTGGTCTTCACTGCACACTTTTTCCAAATTTTACAAATTTGATACTTTTGCTTCTTCGGAGGCTATTTTTGGGAGAAAGGTTTTGCAAGCCGTGGTGCCTTCTGTTTAGGTAACCTGATTTGCTCCCTCCCTTCATCCGTGTCCTAAAGCTTTGGTATTGGTTCCCACAAGTAAGGATGACGCCGTGGACCGGACACACCAATGTTGGAGAAAACAGAATTTATGCTTACCTGATAAATTACTTTCTCCAACGGTGTGTCCGGTCCACGGCCCGCCCTGTTTTTTTAATCAGGTTTAATGAATTATTTTCTCTAACTACAGTCACCACGGCACCCTATAGTTTCTCCTGTTTTTTCCTCCTGTCCGTCGGTCGAATGACTGGGGTGGGCGGAGCCTAGGAGGGACTATATGGACAGCTTTTGCTGGGCTCTTTGCCATTTCCTGTTGGGGAAGAGATATTCCCACAAGTAAGGATGACGCCGTGGACCGGAAACACCGTTGGAGAAAGTAATTTATCAGGTAAGCATAAATTCTGTTTTTTATAAACATATGGTGGAAACATGCAATAGGATATGTGAGAGGTTTATTGGAGGAATATTCTGTGCAGAAGTAACTTTTAAGGACATAACATAATCTGGAAGGTTTGGGTTCCTGCAGTATGTTGGGTGCGATTGTTTACCAGTGCAGTTGTGCTGTGTTTACCTACATTTCTTGTACTTTCAAAGCTCTTATTGGACCAACATATTTTTCTTTTATATAGATTATTTAGTTCAAGGGCTTTTGAGAATTCAAGTCTCTGTCACTGAGTGGGAGAAGAGGTATACAGAGTGCTCTTTTGCATTCTTCAAAGCTGAATGACATGTAATTATATGATTGATATTAGAATGTCTACCTTACCACAAGTACTGAACTCCAGGCTACAATCCAAAACCCTCAATTCATTCAGCAGATGTAGATTTATGTTCTTTTGTCCCTGTAGTTACCAAAACTTCAAGTATATTTCTCAGACGGCACTGTCGTGCTTATAGACATCTGTCTGTAATCATGAATGACAAGGGGTTCCTTATGGTGTAATAGTCCAAAAAAGCAACACAAGAGGAAATAAAAAGGGAGAGGGGTCAACATAAAGGTTGATGTATGTAGGTTGTGAACAGTAGTGTGACTGCAAGACGCACTAAAAGCTTAGGTGGGAACACGAGAGAGGCAGAAAGAATTAGATCTTGGGCAGAGTGAGTTGGGGGTGGGCTTAAATTCAAAGATAGATGGTTTTGTTCAGAAAATCCTCAGATAACAGCATTTCTACTGTAGCGGGGAGTTCTGGGTAAGACTATGCAAGTAGTAGACCAGTGTGCATATGTATAGATAAGCTAGCAGTGTCTTCTGCAGCACACGTGTGAATCTTTACTGAATTATATGTATGTGTGTGCAGAGGCTGTGTGTGTCTGTTCTGCACTCTATACAGTGTAGCAGAGAGGCTGTGAGAGTGTGTGTACTGCAGTATATACAGTATAGCAGAGAGGCTGGGAGTGTGTCTGTACTGCAGTATATGTAGTATAGCAGAGACGCTGTCAGTGTGTCTGTACTGCAATATATACAGTATAGCAGAGAGGTTGTCAGTGTGTCTGTACTGCAGTATATACAATATAGCAGAGAGGCTGTGAGAGTGTGTGTACTGCAGTATATACAGTATAGCAGAGAGGCTGGGATTGTGTCTGTACTGCAGTATATGTAGTATAGCAGAGAGGCTGTCAGTGTGTCTGTACTGCAATATATACAGTATAGCAGAGAGGCTGTCAGTGTGTCTGTACTGCAATATATACAGTATAGCAGAGAGGTTGTCAGTGTGTCTGTACTGCAGTATATACAATATAGCAGAGAGGCTGTGAGAGTGTGTGTACTGCAGTATATACAGTATAGCAGAGAGGCTGGGATTGTGTCTGTACTGCAGTATATGTAGTATAGCAGAGAGGCTGTCAGTGTGTCTGTACTGCAGTATATAACAGTATAAGAGAGAGGCTGTGAGAGTGTATGTACTGCAGTATATACAGTATAGCAGAGAGGCTGGGAGTGTGTCTGTTCTGCAGTATATACAGTATAGCAGAGAGGCTGGGAGTGTGTCTGTTCTGCAGTATATACAGTATAGCAGAGAGGCTGGGAGTGTGCCTGTACTGCAGTATATGTAGTATAGCAGAGAGGCTGTCAGTGTGTCTGTACTGCAATATATACAGTATAGCAGAGAGGCTGTCAGTGTGTCTGTACTGCAATATATACAGTATAGCAGAGAGGCTGTCAGTGTGTCTGTACTGCAATATATACAGTATAGCAGAGAGGTTGTCAGTGTGTCTGTACTGCATTATATACAGTATAGCAGAGAGGCCGTGAGTGTGTCTGTTCTGCAGTATATAACAGTATAAGAGAGAGGCTGGGAGTGTGTCTGTACTGCAGTATATAACAGTATAAGAGAGAGGCTGGGAGTGTGTCTGTTCTGCAGTATATAACAGTATAAGAGATAGGCTGGGAGTGTGTCTGTTCTGCAGTATATAACAGTATAAGAGAGAGGCCGGGAGTGTGTCTGTACTGCAGTATATAACAGTATAAGAGAGAGGCAGTGAGTGTGTCTGTTCTGCAGTATATAACAGTATAAGAGAGAGGCTGGAAGTGTGTCTGTTCTGCAGTATATAACAGTATAAGAGAGATGCTGGGAGTGTGTCTGTACTGCAGTATATAACAGTATAAGAGAGAGGCTGGGAGTGTGTCTGTTCTGCAGTACATAACAGTATAAAAGAGTCGCTGGGAGCGTGTCTGTTCTGCAGTATATAACAGTATAAGAGAGAGGCTGGGAGTGTGTCTGTTCTGCAGTATATAACAGTATAAGAGAGAGGATGGGAGTGTGTCTGTTCTGCAGTATATACAGTATAAGAGAGAGGCAGTGAGTGTGTCTGTTCTGCAGTATATAACAGTATAAGAGAGAGGCTGGGAGTGTGTCTGTTCTGCAGTATATACAGTATAAGGGAGAGGCTGGGAGTGTGTCTGTACTGCAGTATAAGAGAGAGGCTGGGAGTGTGTCTGTTCTGCAGTATATAACAGTATAAGAGAGAGGCTGTGAGAGTGTATGTACTGCAGTATATACAGTATAGCAGAGAGACTGGGAGTGTGCCTGTACTGCAGTATATGTAGTATAGCAGAGAGGCTGTCAGTGTGTCTGTACTGCAATATATACAGTATAGCAGAGAGGCTGTCAGTGTGTCTGTACTGCAATATATACAGTATAGCAGAGAGGTTGTCAGTGTGTATGTACTGCAGTATATACAGTATAGCAGAGAGACTGGGAGTGTGCCTGTACTGCAGTATATGTAGTATAGCAGAGAGGCTGTCAGTGTGTCTGTACTGCAATATATACAGTATAGCAGAGAGGCTGTCAGTGTGTCTGTACTGCAATATATACAGTATAGCAGAGAGGCTGTGAGAGTGTCTGTACTGCTGTATATAACAGTATAAGAGATAGGCCGTTAGAGTGTCTGTACTGCATTATATACAGTATAGCAGAGAGGCCGTGAGTGTGTCTGTTCTGCAGTATATAACAGTATAAGAGAGAGGCCGGGAGTGTGTCTGTACTGCAGTATATAACAGTATAAGAGAGAGGCAGTGAGTGTGTCTGTTCTGCAGTATATAACAGTATAAGAGAGAGGCTGGGAGTGTGTCTGTTCTGCAGTATATAACAGTATAAGAGAGATGCTGGGAGTGTGTCTGTACTGCAGTATATAACAGTATAAGAGAGAGGCTGGGAGTGTGTCTGTTCTGCAGTATATAACAGTATAAGAGAGTCGCTGGGAGCGTGTCTGTTCTGCAGTATATAACAGTATAAGAGAGAGGATGGGAGTGTGTCTGTTCTGCAGTATATATAGTATAAGAGAGAGGCAGTGAGTGTGTCTGTTCTGCAGTATATAACAGTATAAGAGAGAGGCTGGGAGTGTGTCTGTTCTGCAGTATATAACAGTATAAGGGAGAGGCTGGGAGTGTGTCTGTACTGCAGTATAAGAGAGAGGCTGGGAGTGTGTCTGTACTGCAGTATAAGAGAGAGGCTGGGAGTGTGTCTGTTCTGCAGTATATAACAGTATAAGAGAGAGGCTGGGAGTGTGTCTGTACTGCAGTATATAACAGTATAAGAGAGTGGCTGGGAGTGTGTCTGTTCTGCAGTATATAACAGTATAAGAGAGAGGCAGTGAGTGTGTCTGTACTGCAGTATATCACAGTATAAGAGAGAGGCTGGGAGTGTGTCTGTTCTGCAGTATATAACAGTATAAGAGAAAGGCTAGGAGTGTGTCTGTTCTGCAGTATATAACAGTATAAGAGAGTGGCTGGGAGTGTGTCTGTTCTGCAGTATATAACAGTATAAGAGAGAGGCAGTGAGTGTGTCTGTTCTGCAGTATATAACAGTATAAGAGAGTGGCTGGGAGTGTATCTGTTCTGCAGTATATAACAGTATAAGAGAGAGGCTGGGAGTGTGTCTGTACTGCAGTATATCACAGTATAAGAGAGAGGCTGGGAGTGTGTCTGTTCTGCAGTATATAACAGTATAAGAGAGTGGCCGGGAGTGTGTCTGTACTGCAGTATATAACAGTATAAGAGAGAGGCAGTGAGTGTGTCTGTTCTGCAGTATATAACAGTATAAGAGAGAGGCTGGGAGTGTGTCTGTTCTGCAGTATATAACAGTATAAGAGAGATGCTGGGAGTGTGTCTGTACTGCAGTATATAACAGTATAAGAGAGAGGCTGGGAGTGTGTCTGTTCTGCAGTATATAACAGTATAAGAGAGTGGCTGGGAGCGTGTCTGTTCTGCAGTATATAACAGTATAAGAGAGAGGACGGGAGTGTGTCTGTTCTGCAGTATATACAGTATAAGAGAGAGGCAGTGAGTGTGTCTGTTCTGCAGTATATAACAGTATAAGAGAGAGGCTGGGAGTGTGTTCTGCAGTATATAACAGTATAAGAGAGAGGCTGGGAGTGTGTCTGTTCTGCAGTATATACAGTATAAGGGAGAGGCTGGGAGTGTGTCTGTACTGCAGTATAAGAGAGAGGCTGGGAGTGTGTCTGTTCTGCAGTATATAACAGTATAAGAGAGAGGCTGGGAGTGTGTCTGTACTGCAGTATATAACAGTATAAGAGAGAGGCTGGAAGTGTGTCTGTTCTGCAGTATATAACAGTATAAGAGAGAGGCAGTGAGTGTGTCTGTACTGCAGTATATCACAGTATAAGAGAGAGGCTGGGAGTGTGTCTGTTCTGCAGTATATAACAGTATAAGAGAGAGGCTGGGAGTGTGTCTGTTCTGCAGTATATAACAGTATAAGAGAGTGGCTGGGAGTGTGTCTGTTCTGCAGTATATAACAGTATAAGAGAGAGGCAGTGAGTGTGTCTGTTCTGCAGTATATAACAGTATAAGAGAGAGGCCGGGAGTGTGTCTGTTCTGCAGTATATACAGTATAAGAGAGAGGCAGTGAGTGTGTCTGTTCTGCAGTATATAACAGTATAAGAGAGAGGCTGGGAGTGTGTCTGTTCTGCAGTATATACAGTATAAGGGAGAGGCTGGGAGTGTGTCTGTACTACAGTATTAGAGAGAGGCTGGGAGTGTGTCTGTTCTGCAGTATATAACAGTATAAGAGAGAGGCTGGGAGTGTGTCTGTACTGCAGTATATAACAGTATAAGAGAGAGGCTGGAAGTGTGTCTGTTCTGCAGTATATAACAGTATAAGAGAGAGGCAGTGAGTGTGTCTGTACTGCAGTATATCACAGTATAAGAGAGAGGCTGGGAGTGTGTCTGTTCTGCAGTATATAACAGTATAAGAGAGAGGCTGGGAGTGTGTCTGTTCTGCAGTATATAACAGTATAAGAGAGTGGCTGGGAGTGTGTCTGTTCTGTAGTATATAACAGTATAAGAGAGAGGCAGTGAGTGTGTCTGTTCTGCAGTATATAACAGTATAAGAGAGAGGCTGGGAGTGTGTCTGTACTGCAGTATATCACAGTATAAGAGAGAGGCTGGGAGTGTGTCTGTTCTGCAGTATATAACAGTATAAGAGAGAGGCTGGGAGTGTGTCTGTACTGCAGTATATCACAGTATAAGAGAGAGGCTGGGAGTGTGTCTGTACTGCAGTATATAACAGTATAAGAGAGAGGCAGTGAGTGTGTCTGTTCTGCAGTATGTAACAGTATAAGAGAGAGGCTGGGAGTGTGTCTGTACTGCAGTATATAACAGTATAAGAGAGAGGCAGTGAGTGTGTCTGTACTGCAGTATATAACAGTATAAGAGAGAGGCTGGGAGTGTGTACTGCAGTATATAACAGTATAAGAGAGAGGCTGGGAGTGTGTCTGTTCTGCAGTATATAACAGTATAAGAGAGAGGCTGGGAGTGTGTCTGTACTGCAGTATATCACAGTATAAGAGCATACCAAACAACTGTCCCGATTTTCGCGGGACAGTCCCGATTTTAGGGGTCTGTCCCTCTGTCCCGAGTTGCTAGCCATCTGTCCCGATTTGCCCCAGGCATTAAAAAAAATAAAAAAAAAAATATATATATATATTTTTTTTTTTTTAAATTCTGTTGGGCCCATACTAAGAAGCAGCTGGCTTTGCTTTCACAGGGTTAGATACCTGTTTCCCTGTGGAAAAGGAATGGTGTGTGGGTTAAGCAGGAGTAAGAAGGCTGTATACACTCTAACAACGGGTAAAGGTGACCTCTCTAACCTACCTCTGGTAGTGATGATGTCTAACCCCTGGGGATAATACTAGCATGCCTTCAGTTTTATACAATGAGCAGTGCTAATACCAGGGTAACGAACAGTGGCAGCCGCAGACTGCCAGCTAATGTGCTTGCCAACCCAGGACCCATACAATGAATGTAGTGCGTGTGTCTATCTGTATCCATAACTGTGTGTGTGTGTATCTGTATGTATAAGTTTATGCTATGTAGTGTGTGTGTCTCTGTATGTATAAGTTTATGCTATGTAGTGTGTGTGTGTGTCTGCATGTATAAGTGTATACTATGTAGTGTGTGTGTATCTGCATGTATAAGTGTATGCCATGTAGTGTGTGTGTATCTGCATGTGTAAGTGTATGCTATGTAGTGTGTGTGTGTGTATCTGCATGTGTAAGTGTATGCTATGTAGTGTGTGTATCTGCATGTGTAAGTGTATGCTATGTAGTGTGTGTATCTGCATGTGTAAGTGTATGCTATGTAGTGTGTGTGTGTGTATCTGCATGTATAAGTGTATACTATGTAGTGTGTGTGTATCTGCATGTATAGGTGTATGCTATGTAGTGTGTGTGTGTATCTGCATGTGTAAGTGTATGCTATGTAGTGTGCTACTGTGCATTTTTGCTGACTTTAAAGGCCAGAATTTAGAATATAAATGGGGAATGCAGAGAGCAGTTTTAAAGAATTGATTATTAAATGTCCAATTAAGATAAAAATATTTAGCAATGTCTTTGCAAAGGTTAATTAAATACATAGCTCACATAGCCATACCAGTGGTTTGAGCTTGTGTTTGATTTGCTGCCTAAGTGTATTAAAATCTATGACTTTATTTAGAATTTTATTTATATTACTTTGGTCTTATGATTTTTTAAGCCCCGCCCACCACATGTCAATTTTTTGCCGCAGGGGGGGGTGTCCCTCTTTTGAATTTTGAAATGTTGGGAGGTATGTAAGAGAGAGGCTGGGAGTGTGTCTGTTCTGCAGTATATAACAGTATAAGAGAGAGGCTGCGAGTGTGTCTGTACTGCAGTATATCACAGTATAAGAGAGAGGCTGGGAGTGTGTCTGTACTGCAGTATATAACAGTATAAGAGAGAGGCAGTGAGTGTGTCTGTTCTGCAGTATATAACAGTATAAGAGAGAGGCTGGGAGTGTGTCTGTACTGCAGTATATAACAGTATAAGAGAGAGGCAGTGAGTGTGTCTGTACTGCAGTATATAACAGTATAAGAGAGAGGCTGGGAGTATGTCTGTACTGCAGTATATAACAGTATAAGAGAGTGGCTGGGAGTGTGTCTGTTCTGCAGTATATAACAGTATAAGAGAGAGGCTGGGAGTGTGTCTGTACTGCAGTATATAACAGTATAAGAGAGAGGCTGGGAGTGTGTCTGTACTGCAGTATATAACAGTATAAGAGAGAGGCTGGGAGTGTGTCTGTACTGCAGTATATAACAGTATAAGAGAGAGGCAGTGAGTGTGTCTGTTCTGCAGTATATAACAGTATAAGAGAGAGGCAGTGAGTGTGTCTGTACTGCAGTATATAACAGTATAAGAGAGAGGCTGGGAGTGTGTCTGTTCTGCAGTATATAACAGTATAAGAGAGATGCTGGGAGTGTGTCTGTTCTGCAGTATATAACAGTATAAGAGAGAGGCTGGGAGTGTGTCTGTACTGCAGTATATAACAGTATAAGAGAGAGGCTGGGAGTGTGTCTGTACTGCAGTATATAACAGTATAAGAGAGAGGCTGGGAGTGTGTCTGTACTGCAGTATATAACAGTATAAGAGAGTGGCTGGGAGTGTGTCTGTACTGCAGTATATAACAGTATAAGAGAGAGGCTGGGAGTGTGTCTGTACTGCAGTATATCACAGTATAAGAGAGAGGCTGGGAGTGTGTCTGTACTGCAGTATATAACAGTATAAGAGAGAGGCTGGGAGTGTGTCTGTACTGCAGTATATAACAGTATAAGAGAGAGGCTGGGAGTGTGTCTACTGCAGTATATCACAGTATAAGAGAGAGGCAGTGAGTGTGTCTGTTCTGCAGTATATAACAGTATAAGAGAGTGGCTGGGAGTGTGTCTGTTCTGCAGTATATAACAGTATAAGAGAGAGGCTGGGAGTGTGTCTGTTCTGCAGTATATAACAGTATAAGAGAGAGGCTGGGAGTGTGTCTGTTCTGCAGTATATAACAGTATAAGAGAGTGGCTGGGAGTGTGTCTGTACTGCAGTATATAACAGTATAAGAGAGAGGCAGTGAGTGTGTCTGTTCTGCAGTATATAACAGTATAAGAGAGAGGCTGGAAGTGTGTCTGTTCTGCAGTATATAACAGTATAAGAGAGAGGCAGTGAGTGTGTCTGTACTGCAGTATATAACAGTATAAGAGAGAGGCAGTGAGTGTGTCTGTACTGCAGTATATAACAGTATAAGAGAGAGGCAGTGAGTGTGTCTGTTCTGCAGTATATAACAGTATAAGAGAGAGGCTGGGAGTGTGTCTGTACTGCAGTATATAACAGTATAAGAGAGAGGCAGTGAGTGTGTCTGTACTGCAGTATATAACAGTATAAGAGAGAGGCAGTGAGTGTGTCTGTACTGCAGTATATAACAGTATAAGAGAGAGGCTGGGAGTGTGTCTGTTCTGCAGTATATAACAGTATAAGAGAGAGGCAGTGAGTGTGTCTGTTCTGCAGTATATAACAGTATAAGAGAGAGGCTGGGAGTGTGTCTGTACTGCAGTATATAACAGTATAAGAGAGAGGCAGTGAGTGTGTCTGTACTGCAGTATATAACAGTATAAGAGAGAGGCTGGGAGTGTGTCTGTTCTGCAGTATATAACAGTATAAGAGAGTGGCTGGGAGTGTGTCTGTTCTGCAGTATATAACAGTATAAGAGAGAGGCTGGGAGTGTGTCTGTACTGCAGTATATAACAGTATAAGAGAGAGGCTGGGAGTGTGTCTGTTCTGCAGTATATAACAGTATAAGAGAGAGGCTGGGAGTGTGTCTGTACTGCAGTATATAACAGTATAAGAGAGAGGCTGGGATTGTGTCTGTTCTGCAGTATATAACAGTATAAGAGCGATGCTGGGAGTGTGTCTGTTCTGCAGTATATAACAGTATAAGAGAGTGGCTGGGAGTGTGTCTGTACTGCAGTATATAACAGTATTAGAGAGAGGCTGGGAGTGTGTCTGTACTGCAGTATATCACAGTATAAGAGAGAGGCTGGGAGTGTGTCTGTACTGCAGTATATAACAGTATAAGAGAGAGGCTGGGAGTGTGTCTGTACTGCACTATATAACAGTATAAGAGAGAGGCTGGGAGTGTGTCTGTTCTGCAGTATATAACAGTATAAGAGAGATGCTGGGAGTGTGTCTGTTCTGCAGTATATAACAGTATAAGAGAGAGGCTGGGAGTGTGTCTGTACTGCAGTATATAACAGTATAAGAGAGAGGCTGGGAGTGTGTCTGTTCTGCAGTATATAACAGTATAAGAGAGATGCTGGGAGTGTGTCTGTTCTGCAGTATATAACAGTATAAGAGAGTGGCTGGGAGTGTGTCTGTACTGCAGTATATAACAGTATAAGAGAGAGGCTGGGAGTGTGTCTGTACTGCAGTATATCACAGTATAAGAGAGAGGCTGGGAGTGTGTCTGTACTGCAGTATATAACAGTATAAGAGAGAGGCTGGGAGTGTGTCTGTACTGCAGTATATAACAGTATAAGAGAGAGGCAGTGAGTGTGTCTGTTCTGCAGTATATAACAGTATAAGAGAGAGGCTGGGAGTGTGTCTGTACTGCAGTATATCACAGTATAAGAGAGAGGCAGTGAGTGTGTCTGTTCTGCAGTATATAACAGTATAAGAGAGTGGCTGGGAGTGTGTCTGTTCTGCAGTATATAACAGTATAAGAGAGTGGCTGGGAGTGTGTCTGTTCTGTAGTATATAACAGTATAAGAGAGAGGCTGGGAGTGTGTCTGTTCTGCAGTATATAACAGTATAAGAGAGTGGCTGGGAGTGTGTCTGTACTGCAGTATATAACAGTATAAGAGAGAGGCAGTGAGTGTGTCTGTTCTGCAGTATATAACAGTATAAGAGAGAGGCTGGAAGTGTGTCTGTTCTGCAGTATATAACAGTATAAGAGAGAGGCAGTGAGTGTGTCTGTACTGCAGTATATAACAGTATAAGAGAGAGGCAGTGAGTGTGTCTGTACTGCAGTATATAACAGTATAAGAGAGAGGCAGTGAGTGTGTCTGTTCTGCAGTATATAACAGTATAAGAGAGAGGCTGGGAGTGTGTCTGTACTGCAGTATATAACAGTATAAGAGAGAGGCTGTGAGTGTGTCTGTACTGCAGTATATAACAGTATAAGAAAGAGGCTGGGAGTGTGTCTGTACTGCAGTATATCACCGTATAAGAGAGAGGCAGTGAGTGTGTCTGTACTGCAGTATATAACAGTATAAGAGAGAGGCTGGGAGTGTGTCTGTACTGCAGTATATAGCAGTATAAGAGAGAGGCAGTGAGTGTGTCTGTTCTGCAGTATATAACAGTATAAGAGAGAGGCTGGGAGTGTGTCTGTACTGCAGTATATAACAGTATAAGAGAGAGGCAGTGAGTGTGTCTGTACTGCAGTATATAACAGTATAAGAGAGAGGCTGGGAGTGTGTCTGTTCTGCAGTATATAACAGTATAAGAGAGTGGCTGGGAGTGTGTCTGTTCTGCAGTATATAACAGTATAAGAGAGAGGCTGGGAGTGTGTCTGTACTGCAGTATATAACAGTATAAGAGAGAGGCTGGGAGTGTGTCTGTTCTGCAGTATATAACAGTATAAGAGAGAGGCTGGGAGTGTGTCTGTACTGCAGTATATAACAGTATAAGAGAGAGGCAGTGAGTGTGTCTGTTCTGCAGTATATAACAGTATAAGAGAGAGGCTGGGAGTGTGTTCTGCAGTATATAACAGTATAAGAGAGAGGCTGGGAGTGTGTCTGTTCTGCAGTATATACAGTATAAGGGAGAGGCTGGGAGTGTGTCTGTACTGCAGTATAAGAGAGAGGCTGGGAGTGTGTCTGTTCTGCAGTATATAACAGTATAAGAGAGAGGCTGGGAGTGTGTCTGTACTGCAGTATATAACAGTATAAGAGAGAGGCTGGAAGTGTGTCTGTTCTGCAGTATATAACAGTATAAGAGAGAGGCAGTGAGTGTGTCTGTACTGCAGTATATCACAGTATAAGAGAGAGGCTGGGAGTGTGTCTGTTCTGCAGTATATAACAGTATAAGAGAGAGGCTGGGAGTGTGTCTGTTCTGCAGTATATAACAGTATAAGAGAGTGGCTGGGAGTGTGTCTGTTCTGCAGTATATAACAGTATAAGAGAGAGGCAGTGAGTGTGTCTGTTCTGCAGTATATAACAGTATAAGAGAGTGGCTGGGAGTGTGTCTGTACTGCAGTATATAACAGTATAAGAGAGAGGCAGTGAGTGTGTCTGTACTGCAGTATATAACAGTATAAGAGAGAGGCAGTGAGTGTGTCTGTACTGCAGTATATAACAGTATAAGAGAGAGGCTGGGAGTGTGTCTGTTCTGCAGTATATAACAGTATAAGAGAGAGGCTGGGAGTGTGTCTGTTCTGCAGTATATAACAGTATAAGAGAGAGGCTGGGAGTGTGTCTGTTCTGCAGTATATAACAGTATAAGAGAGAGGACGGGAGTGTGTCTGTTCTGCAGTATATACAGTATAAGAGAGAGGCAGTGAGTGTGTCTGTTCTGCAGTATATAACAGTATAAGAGAGAGGCTGGGAGTGTGTCTGTTCTGCAGTATATACAGTATAAGGGAGAGGCTGGGAGTGTGTCTGTACTACAGTATTAGAGAGAGGCTGGGAGTGTGTCTGTTCTGCAGTATATAACAGTATAAGAGAGAGGCTGGGAGTGTGTGTGTACTGCAGTATATAACAGTATAAGAGAGAGGCTGGAAGTGTGTCTGTTCTGCAGTATATAACAGTATAAGAGAGAGGCAGTGAGTGTGTCTGTACTGCAGTATATCACAGTATAAGAGAGAGGCTGGGAGTGTGTCTGTTCTGCAGTATATAACAGTATAAGAGAGAGGCTGGGAGTGTGTCTGTTCTGCAGTATATAACAGTATAAGAGAGTGGCTGGGAGTGTGTCTGTTCTGTAGTATATAACAGTATAAGAGAGAGGCAGTGAGTGTGTCTGTTCTGCAGTATATAACAGTATAAGAGAGAGGCTGGGAGTGTGTCTGTACTGCAGTATATCACAGTATAAGAGAGAGGCTGGGAGTGTGTCTGTTCTGCAGTATATAACAGTATAAGAGAGAGGCTGGGAGTGTGTCTGTACTGCAGTATATCACAGTATAAGAGAGAGGCTGGGAGTGTGTCTGTACTGCAGTATATAACAGTATAAGAGAGAGGCAGTGAGTGTGTCTGTTCTGCAGTATGTAACAGTATAAGAGAGAGGCTGGGAGTGTGTCTGTACTGCAGTATATAACAGTATAAGAGAGAGGCAGTGAGTGTGTCTGTACTGCAGTATATAACAGTATAAGAGAGAGGCTGGGAGTGTGTACTGCAGTATATAACAGTATAAGAGAGAGGCTGGGAGTGTGTCTGTTCTGCAGTATATAACAGTATAAGAGAGAGGCTGGGAGTGTGTCTGTACTGCAGTATATCACAGTATAAGAGCATACCAAACAACTGTCCCGATTTTCGCGGGACAGTCCCGATTTTAGGGGTCTGTCCCTCTGTCCCGAGTTGCTAGCCATCTGTCCCGATTTGCCCCAGGCATTAAAAAAAATAAAAAAAAAAAAATATATATATATATTTTTTTTTTTTTAAATTCTGTTGGGCCCATACTAAGAAGCAGCTGGCTTTGCTTTCACAGGGTTAGATACCTGTTTCCCTGTGGAAAAGGAATGGTGTGTGGGTTAAGCAGGAGTAAGAAGGCTGTATACACTCTAACAACGGGTAAAGGTGACCTCTCTAACCTACCTCTGGTAGTGATGATGTCTAACCCCTGGGGATAATACTAGCATGCCTTCAGTTTTATACAATGAGCAGTGCTAATACCAGGGTAACGAACAGTGGCAGCCGCAGACTGCCAGCTAATGTGCTTGCCAACCCAGGACCCATACAATGAATGTAGTGCGTGTGTCTATCTGTATCCATAACTGTGTGTGTGTGTATCTGTATGTATAAGTTTATGCTATGTAGTGTGTGTGTCTCTGTATGTATAAGTTTATGCTATGTAGTGTGTGTGTGTGTCTGCATGTATAAGTGTATACTATGTAGTGTGTGTGTATCTGCATGTATAAGTGTATGCCATGTAGTGTGTGTGTATCTGCATGTGTAAGTGTATGCTATGTAGTGTGTGTGTGTGTATCTGCATGTGTAAGTGTATGCTATGTAGTGTGTGTATCTGCATGTGTAAGTGTATGCTATGTAGTGTGTGTATCTGCATGTGTAAGTGTATGCTATGTAGTGTGTGTGTGTGTATCTGCATGTATAAGTGTATACTATGTAGTGTGTGTGTATCTGCATGTATAGGTGTATGCTATGTAGTGTGTGTGTGTATCTGCATGTGTAAGTGTATGCTATGTAGTGTGCTACTGTGCATTTTTGCTGACTTTAAAGGCCAGAATTTAGAATATAAATGGGGAATGCAGAGAGCAGTTTTAAAGAATTGATTATTAAATGTCCAATTAAGATAAAAATATTTAGCAATGTCTTTGCAAAGGTTAATTAAATACATAGCTCACATAGCCATACCAGTGGTTTGAGCTTGTGTTTGATTTGCTGCCTAAGTGTATTAAAATCTATGACTTTATTTAGAATTTTATTTATATTACTTTGGTCTTATGATTTTTTAAGCCCCGCCCACCACATGTCAATTTTTTGCCGCAGGGGGGGGTGTCCCTCTTTTGAATTTTGAAATGTTGGGAGGTATGTAAGAGAGAGGCTGGGAGTGTGTCTGTTCTGCAGTATATAACAGTATAAGAGAGAGGCTGCGAGTGTGTCTGTACTGCAGTATATCACAGTATAAGAGAGAGGCTGGGAGTGTGTCTGTACTGCAGTATATAACAGTATAAGAGAGAGGCAGTGAGTGTGTCTGTTCTGCAGTATATAACAGTATAAGAGAGAGGCTGGGAGTGTGTCTGTACTGCAGTATATAACAGTATAAGAGAGAGGCAGTGAGTGTGTCTGTACTGCAGTATATAACAGTATAAGAGAGAGGCTGGGAGTATGTCTGTACTGCAGTATATAACAGTATAAGAGAGTGGCTGGGAGTGTGTCTGTTCTGCAGTATATAACAGTATAAGAGAGAGGCTGGGAGTGTGTCTGTACTGCAGTATATCACAGTATAAGAGAGAGGCTGGGAGTGTGTCTGTACTGCAGTATATAACAGTATAAGAGAGAGGCTGGGAGTGTGTCTGTACTGCAGTATATAACAGTATAAGAGAGAGGCAGTGAGTGTGTCTGTTCTGCAGTATATAACAGTATAAGAGAGAGGCAGTGAGTGTGTCTGTACTGCAGTATATAACAGTATAAGAGAGAGGCTGGGAGTGTGTCTGTTCTGCAGTATATAACAGTATAAGAGAGATGCTGGGAGTGTGTCTGTTCTGCAGTATATAACAGTATAAGAGAGAGGCTGGGAGTGTGTCTGTACTGCAGTATATAACAGTATAAGAGAGAGGCTGGGAGTGTGTCTGTACTGCAGTATATAACAGTATAAGAGAGAGGCTGGGAGTATGTCTGTACTGCAGTATATAACAGTATAAGAGAGTGGCTGGGAGTGTGTCTGTACTGCAGTATATAACAGTATAAGAGAGAGGCTGGGAGTGTGTCTGTACTGCAGTATATCACAGTATAAGAGAGAGGCTGGGAGTGTGTCTGTACTGCAGTATATAACAGTATAAGAGAGAGGCTGGGAGTGTGTCTGTACTGCAGTATATAACAGTATAAGAGAGAGGCTGGGAGTGTGTCTACTGCAGTATATCACAGTATAAGAGAGAGGCAGTGAGTGTGTCTGTTCTGCAGTATATAACAGTATAAGAGAGTGGCTGGGAGTGTGTCTGTTCTGCAGTATATAACAGTATAAGAGAGTGGCTGGGAGTGTGTCTGTTCTGCAGTATATAACAGTATAAGAGAGAGGCTGGGAGTGTGTCTGTTCTGCAGTATATAACAGTATAAGAGAGTGGCTGGGAGTGTGTCTGTACTGCAGTATATAACAGTATAAGAGAGAGGCAGTGAGTGTGTCTGTTCTGCAGTATATAACAGTATAAGAGAGAGGCTGGAAGTGTGTCTGTTCTGCAGTATATAACAGTATAAGAGAGAGGCAGTGAGTGTGTCTGTACTGCAGTATATAACAGTATAAGAGAGAGGCAGTGAGTGTGTCTGTACTGCAGTATATAACAGTATAAGAGAGAGGCAGTGAGTGTGTCTGTTCTGCAGTATATAACAGTATAAGAGAGAGGCTGGGAGTGTGTCTGTACTGCAGTATATAACAGTATAAGAGAGAGGCAGTGAGTGTGTCTGTACTGCAGTATATAACAGTATAAGAGAGAGGCAGTGAGTGTGTCTGTACTGCAGTATATAACAGTATAAGAGAGAGGCTGGGAGTGTGTCTGTTCTGCAGTATATAACAGTATAAGAGAGAGGCAGTGAGTGTGTCTGTTCTGCAGTATATAACAGTATAAGAGAGAGGCTGGGAGTGTGTCTGTACTGCAGTATATAACAGTATAAGAGAGAGGCAGTGAGTGTGTCTGTACTGCAGTATATAACAGTATAAGAGAGAGGCTGGGAGTGTGTCTGTTCTGCAGTATATAACAGTATAAGAGAGTGGCTGGGAGTGTGTCTGTTCTGCAGTATATAACAGTATAAGAGAGAGGCTGGGAGTGTGTCTGTACTGCAGTATATAACAGTATAAGAGAGAGGCTGGGAGTGTGTCTGTTCTGCAGTATATAACAGTATAAGAGAGAGGCTGGGAGTGTGTCTGTACTGCAGTATATAACAGTATAAGAGAGAGGCTGGGATTGTGTCTGTTCTGCAGTATATAACAGTATAAGAGCGATGCTGGGAGTGTGTCTGTTCTGCAGTATATAACAGTATAAGAGAGTGGCTGGGAGTGTGTCTGTACTGCAGTATATAACAGTATTAGAGAGAGGCTGGGAGTGTGTCTGTACTGCAGTATATCACAGTATAAGAGAGAGGCTGGGAGTGTGTCTGTACTGCAGTATATAACAGTATAAGAGAGAGGCTGGGAGTGTGTCTGTACTGCACTATATAACAGTATAAGAGAGAGGCTGGGAGTGTGTCTGTTCTGCAGTATATAACAGTATAAGAGAGATGCTGGGAGTGTGTCTGTTCTGCAGTATATAACAGTATAAGAGAGAGGCTGGGAGTGTGTCTGTACTGCAGTATATAACAGTATAAGAGAGAGGCTGGGAGTGTGTCTGTTCTGCAGTATATAACAGTATAAGAGAGATGCTGGGAGTGTGTCTGTTCTGCAGTATATAACAGTATAAGAGAGTGGCTGGGAGTGTGTCTGTACTGCAGTATATAACAGTATAAGAGAGAGGCTGGGAGTGTGTCTGTACTGCAGTATATCACAGTATAAGAGAGAGGCTGGGAGTGTGTCTGTACTGCAGTATATAACAGTATAAGAGAGAGGCTGGGAGTGTGTCTGTACTGCAGTATATAACAGTATAAGAGAGAGGCAGTGAGTGTGTCTGTTCTGCAGTATATAACAGTATAAGAGAGAGGCTGGGAGTGTGTCTGTACTGCAGTATATCACAGTATAAGAGAGAGGCAGTGAGTGTGTCTGTTCTGCAGTATATAACAGTATAAGAGAGTGGCTGGGAGTGTGTCTGTTCTGCAGTATATAACAGTATAAGAGAGTGGCTGGGAGTGTATCTGTTCTGTAGTATATAACAGTATAAGAGAGAGGCTGGGAGTGTGTCTGTTCTGCAGTATATAACAGTATAAGAGAGTGGCTGGGAGTGTGTCTGTACTGCAGTATATAACAGTATAAGAGAGAGGCAGTGAGTGTGTCTGTTCTGCAGTATATAACAGTATAAGAGAGAGGCTGGAAGTGTGTCTGTTCTGCAGTATATAACAGTATAAGAGAGAGGCAGTGAGTGTGTCTGTACTGCAGTATATAACAGTATAAGAGAGAGGCAGTGAGTGTGTCTGTACTGCAGTATATAACAGTATAAGAGAGAGGCAGTGAGTGTGTCTGTTCTGCAGTATATAACAGTATAAGAGAGAGGCTGGGAGTGTGTCTGTACTGCAGTATATAACAGTATAAGAGAGAGGCTGTGAGTGTGTCTGTACTGCAGTATATAACAGTATAAGAAAGAGGCTGGGAGTGTGTCTGTACTGCAGTATATCACCGTATAAGAGAGAGGCAGTGAGTGTGTCTGTACTGCAGTATATAACAGTATAAGAGAGAGGCTGGGAGTGTGTCTGTACTGCAGTATATAGCAGTATAAGAGAGAGGCAGTGAGTGTGTCTGTTCTGCAGTATATAACAGTATAAGAGAGAGGCTGGGAGTGTGTCTGTACTGCAGTATATAACAGTATAAGAGAGAGGCAGTGAGTGTGTCTGTACTGCAGTATATAACAGTATAAGAGAGAGGCTGGGAGTGTGTCTGTTCTGCAGTATATAACAGTATAAGAGAGTGGCTGGGAGTGTGTCTGTTCTGCAGTATATAACAGTATAAGAGAGAGGCTGGGAGTGTGTCTGTACTGCAGTATATAACAGTATAAGAGAGAGGCTGGGAGTGTGTCTGTTCTGCAGTATATAACAGTATAAGAGAGAGGCTGGGAGTGTGTCTGTACTGCAGTATATAACAGTATAAGAGAGAGGCTGGGAGTGTGTCTGTTCTGCAGTATATAACAGTATAAGAGAGATGCTGGGAGTGTGTCTGTTCTGCAGTATATAACAGTATAAGAGAGTGGCTGGGAGTGTGTCTGTACTGCAGTATATAACAGTATTAGAGAGAGGCTGGGAGTGTGTCTGTACTGCAGTATATCACAGTATAAGAGAGAGGCTGGGAGTGTGTCTGTACTGCAGTATATAACAGTATAAGAGAGAGGCTGGGAGTGTGTCTGTACTGCAGTATATAACAGTATAAGAGAGAGGCAGTGAGTGTGTCTGTTCTGCAGTATATAACAGTATAAGAAAGAGGCTGGGAGTGTGTCTGTACTGCAGTATATCACAGTATAAGAGAGAGGCAGTGAGTGTGTCTGTTCTGCAGTATATAACAGTATAAGAGAGTGGCTGGGAGTGTGTCTGTCCTGCAGTATATAACAGTATAAGAGAGTGGCTGGGAGTGTGTCTGTTCTGCAGTATATAACAGTATAAGAGAGAGGCTGGGAGTGTGTCTGTTCTGCAGTATATAACAGTATAAGAGAGTGGCTGGGAGTGTGTCTGTACTGCAGTATATAACAGTATAAGAGAGAGGCAGTGAGTGTGTCTGTTCTGCAGTATATAACAGTATAAGAGAGAGGCTGGAAGTGTGTCTGTTCTGCAGTATATAACAGTATAAGAGAGAGGCAGTGAGTGTGTCTGTACTGCAGTATATAACAGTATAAGAGAGAGGCAGTGAGTGTGTCTGTACTGCAGTATATAACAGTATAAGAGAGAGGCAGTGAGTGTGTCTGTTCTGCAGTATATAACCGTATAAGAGAGAGGCTGGGAGTGTGTCTGTACTGCAGTATATAACAGTATAAGAGAGAGGCAGTGAGTGTGTCTGTACTGCAGTATATAACAGTATAAGAGAGAGGCAGTGAGTGTGTCTGTTCTGCAGTATATAACAGTATAAGAGAGAGGCTGGGAGTGTGTCTGTACTGCAGTATATAACAGTATAAGAGAGAGGCAGTGAGTGTGTCTGTACTGCAGTATATAACAGTATAAGAGAGAGGCTGTGAGTGTGTCTGTTCTGCAGTATATAACAGTATAAGAGAGAGGCAGTGAGTGTGTCTGTTCTGCAGTATATAACAGTATAAGAGAGAGGCTGGGAGTGTGTCTGTACTGCAGTATATAACAGTATAAGAGAGAGGCTGGGAGTGTGTCTGTTCTGCAGTATATAACAGTATAAGAGAGTGGCTGGGAGTGTGTCTGTACTGCAGTATATAACAGTATAAGAGAGAGGCAGTGAGTGTGTCTGTACTGCAGTATATAACAGTATAAGAGAGAGGCTGGGAGTGTGTCTGTTCTGCAGTATATAACAGTATAAGAGAGAGGCTGGGAGTGTGTCTGTACTGCAGTATATAACAGTATAAGAGAGAGGCTGGGAGTGTGTCTGTTCTGCAGTATATAACAGTATAAGAGAGTGGCTGGGAGTGTGTCTGTTCTGCAGTATATAACAGTATAAGAGAGAGGCTGGGAGTGTGTCTGTACTGCAGTATATAACAGTATAAGAGAGAGGCTGGGAGTGTGTCTGTTCTGCAGTATATAACAGTATAAGAGAGAGGCTGGGAGTGTGTCTGTACTGCAGTATATAACCGTATAAGAGAGAGGCTGGGAGTGTGTCTGTTCTGCAGTATATCACAGTATAAGAGAGAGGCTGGGAGTGTGTCTGTACTGCAGTATATAACAGTATAAGAGAGAGGTAGTGAGTGCAGTATATAACAGTATAAGAGAGAGGCTGGGAGTGTGTCTGTACTGCAGTATATAACAGTATAAGAGAGTGGCTGGGAGTGTGTCTGTACTGCAGTATATCACAGTATAAGAGAGAGGCAGTGAGTGTGTCTGTACTGCAGTATATAACAGTATAAGAGAGAGGCTGGGAGTGTGTCTGTTCTGCAGTATATAACAGTATAAGAGAGTGGCTGGGAGTGTGTCTGTTCTGCAGTATATAACAGTATAAGAGAGTGGCTGGGAGTGTGTCTGTTCTGCAGTATATAACAGTATAAGAGAGAGGCTGGGAGTGTGTCTGTTCTGCAGTATATAACAGTATAAGAGAGTGGCTGGGAGTGTGTCTGTTCTGCAGTATATAACAGTATAAGAGAGTGGCTGGGAGTGTGTCTGTTCTGCAGTATATAACAGTATAAGAGAGTGGCTGGGAGTGTGTCTGTTCTGCAGTATATAACAGTATAAGAGAGAGGCTGGGAGTGTGTCTGTTCTGCAGTATATAACAGTATAAGAGAGTGGCTGGGAGTGTGTCTGTTCTGCAGTATATAACAGTATAAGAGAGAGGCTGGGAGTGTGTCTGTTCTGCAGTATATAACAGTATAAGAGAGTGGCTGGGAGTGTGTCTGTTCTGCAGTATATAACAGTATAAGAGAGTGGCTGGGAGTGTGTCTGTTCTGTAGTATATAACAGTATAAGAGAGAGGCTGGGAGCGTGTCTGTACTGCAGTATATAACAGTATAAGAGAGTGGCTGGGAGTGTGTCTGTTCTGCAGTATATAACAGTATAAGAGAGAGGCCGTGAGTGTGTCTGTTCTGCAGTATATAACAGTTTAAGAGAGAGGCAGTGATTGTGTCTGTTCTGCAGTATATAACAGTATAAGAGAGTGGCTGGGAGTGTCTCTGTTCTGCAGTATATAACAGTATAAGAGAGAGGCTGGGAGTGTGTCTGTACTGCAGTATATAACAGTATAAGAGAGAGGCTGGGAGTGTGTCTGTTCTGCAGTATATAACAGTATAAGAGAGAGGCCGTGAGTGTGTCTGTTCTGCAGTATATAACAGTTTAAGAGAGAGGCAGTGATTGTGTCTGTTCTGCAGTATATAACAGTATAAGAGAGTGGCTGGGAGTGTCTCTGTTCTGCAGTATATAACAGTATAAGAGAGAGGCTGGAAGTGTGTCTGTTCTGCAGTATATAACAGTATAAGAGAGAGGCAGTGAGTGTGTCTGTACTGCAGTATATAACAGTATAAGAGAGAGGCAGTGAGTGTGTCTGTACTGCAGTATATAACAGTATAAGAGAGAGGCAGTGAGTGTGTCTGTTCTGCAGTATATAACCGTATAAGAGAGAGGCTGGGAGTGTGTCTGTACTGCAGTATATAACAGTATAAGAGAGAGGCAGTGAGTGTGTCTGTACTGCAGTATATAACAGTATAAGAGAGAGGCAGTGAGTGTGTCTGTTCTGCAGTATATAACAGTATAAGAGAGAGGCTGGGAGTGTGTCTGTACTGCAGTATATAACAGTATAAGAGAGAGGCAGTGAGTGTGTCTGTACTGCAGTATATAACAGTATAAGAGAGAGGCTGTGAGTGTGTCTGTTCTGCAGTATATAACAGTATAAGAGAGAGGCAGTGAGTGTGTCTGTTCTGCAGTATATAACAGTATAAGAGAGAGGCTGGGAGTGTGTCTGTACTGCAGTATATAACAGTATAAGAGAGAGGCTGGGAGTGTGTCTGTTCTGCAGTATATAACAGTATAAGAGAGTGGCTGGGAGTGTGTCTGTACTGCAGTATATAACAGTATAAGAGAGAGGCAGTGAGTGTGTCTGTACTGCAGTATATAACAGTATAAGAGAGAGGCTGGGAGTGTGTCTGTTCTGCAGTATATAACAGTATAAGAGAGAGGCTGGGAGTGTGTCTGTACTGCAGTATATAACAGTATAAGAGAGAGGCTGGGAGTGTGTCTGTTCTGCAGTATATAACAGTATAAGAGAGTGGCTGGGAGTGTGTCTGTTCTGCAGTATATAACAGTATAAGAGAGAGGCTGGGAGTGTGTCTGTACTGCAGTATATAACAGTATAAGAGAGAGGCTGGGAGTGTGTCTGTTCTGCAGTATATAACAGTATAAGAGAGAGGCTGGGAGTGTGTCTGTACTGCAGTATATAACCGTATAAGAGAGAGGCTGGGAGTGTGTCTGTTCTGCAGTATATCACAGTATAAGAGAGAGGCTGGGAGTGTGTCTGTACTGCAGTATATAACAGTATAAGAGAGAGGTAGTGAGTGCAGTATATAACAGTATAAGAGAGAGGCTGGGAGTGTGTCTGTACTGCAGTATATAACAGTATAAGAGAGTGGCTGGGAGTGTGTCTGTACTGCAGTATATCACAGTATAAGAGAGAGGCAGTGAGTGTGTCTGTACTGCAGTATATAACAGTATAAGAGAGAGGCTGGGAGTGTGTCTGTTCTGCAGTATATAACAGTATAAGAGAGTGGCTGGGAGTGTGTCTGTTCTGCAGTATATAACAGTATAAGAGAGTGGCTGGGAGTGTGTCTGTTCTGCAGTATATAACAGTATAAGAGAGAGGCTGGGAGTGTGTCTGTTCTGCAGTATATAACAGTATAAGAGAGTGGCTGGGAGTGTGTCTGTTCTGCAGTATATAACAGTATAAGAGAGTGGCTGGGAGTGTGTCTGTTCTGCAGTATATAACAGTATAAGAGAGTGGCTGGGAGTGTGTCTGTTCTGCAGTATATAACAGTATAAGAGAGAGGCTGGGAGTGTGTCTGTTCTGCAGTATATAACAGTATAAGAGAGTGGCTGGGAGTGTGTCTGTTCTGCAGTATATAACAGTATAAGAGAGAGGCTGGGAGTGTGTCTGTTCTGCAGTATATAACAGTATAAGAGAGTGGCTGGGAGTGTGTCTGTTCTGCAGTATATAACAGTATAAGAGAGAGGCTGGGAGTGTGTCTGTTCTGTAGTATATAACAGTATAAGAGAGTGGCTGGGAGTGTGTCTGTTCTGCAGTATATAACAGTATAAGAGAGAGGCTGGGAGTGTGTCTGTACTGCAGTATATAACAGTATAAGAGAGTGGCTGGGAGTGTGTCTGTTCTGTAGTATATAACAGTATAAGAGAGAGGCTGGGAGCGTGTCTGTACTGCAGTATATAACAGTATAAGAGAGTGGCTGGGAGTGTGTCTGTTCTGCAGTATATAACAGTATAAGAGAGAGGCTGGGAGTGTGTCTGTACTGCAGTATATAACAGTATAAGAGAGTGGCTGGGAGTGTGTCTGTTCTGTAGTATATAACAGTATAAGAGAGAGGCTGGGAGCGTGTCTGTACTGCAGTATATAACAGTATAAGAGAGTGGCTGGGAGTGTGTCTGTTCTGCAGTATATAACAGTATAAGAGAGAGGCCGTGAGTGTGTCTGTTCTGCAGTATATAACAGTTTAAGAGAGAGGCAGTGATTGTGTCTGTTCTGCAGTATATAACAGTATAAGAGAGTGGCTGGGAGTGTGTCTGTTCTGCAGTATATAACAGTATAAGAGAGAGGCTGGGAGTGTGTCTGTACTGCAGTATATAACAGTATAAGAGAGAGGCTGGGAGTGTGTCTGTTCTGCAGTATATAACAGTATAAGAGAGAGGCCGTGAGTGTGTCTGTTCTGCAGTATATAACAGTTTAAGAGAGAGGCAGTGATTGTGTCTGTTCTGCAGTATATAACAGTATAAGAGAGTGGCTGGGAGTGTCTCTGTTCTGCAGTATATAACAGTATAAGAGAGAGGCTGGGAGTGTGTCTGTACTGCAGTATATAACAGTATAAGAGAGAGGCTGGGAGTGTGTCTGTTCTGCAGTATATCACAGTATAAGAGAGAGGCTGGGAGTGTGTCCTGCAGTATATAACAGTTTAAGAGAGAGGTAGTGAGTGTGTCTGTTCTGCAGTATATCACAGTATAAGAGAGAGGCTGGGAGTGTGTCTGTTCTGTAGTATATAACAGTATAAGAGAGAGGCTGGGAGTGTGTCTGTTCTGCAGTATATAACAGTATAAGAGAGAGGCTGGGAGTGTGTCTGTTCTGCAGTATATAACAGTATAAGAGAGAAGCTGGGAGTGTGTCTGTACTGCAGTATATAACAGTATAAGAGAGAGGCTGGGAGTGTGTCTGTACTGCAGTATATAACAGTATAAGAGAGAGGCTGGGAGTGTGTCTGTTCTGCAGTATATAACAGTATAAGAGAGAGGCAGTGATTGTGTCTGTTCTGCAGTATATAACAGTATAAGAGAGTGGCTGGGAGTGTCTCTGTTCTGCTGTGCTCATGCTTAGAGAGGTCACTTGTGAGTGCTAGTGTGTTCTGGTAAGACAGAGAATGTGTGCTGTAATAAACTTGTGTACATCAGTAAGTAGATATCTTCTCAATTGTACTGTTTAAATGAAACCGCAGCAGGCTCGCTAGGTTTTTACGCTTCATTGCATTACTTTTTTTATGGTCCGTGTTTCCTGCTGTAACACTCTTGGCTTATGACCCACGTAGCTTATATGTTACTGGACAGTGCCCAATCTGACACAGCGCCATAATGCAGCCCATTCCAACGTGCCCGATACAGGATCGCTACTTACATTATACAATGTGTACATAGCAAATTCAATTATGCTCAGCTTGTTACTTGAAGGAAGACTGCTGTCCTAATCTTAGCATATTTATCCGTTTGTCCTTTGTTTATGGGATCTCTGCATTATACCCAACTTTTATTTGTAATGTAGGGGTCATGTTTTAACATGTCTACTTTATATGGTCTACTAAAGGGTGAATGGTTACCTTGAATTCCCTATTAATTTGAAGAGCACACGATGATGTCAATAAGCACAGCAGTATGATGTGAGATAGAACTGTAATTCCACTTTGTTTTGCCTGACCTTTCAAGGTCTTCTCACTCCAGTTGAAAGCACAGCAGGGGAAGGAAGACATCAAAGTATTGGTATGAAATGTTAACCCCTTCTGTGCACGGTTGGTTCAGTATCCTCACACAGCATGGCTGGAGGGAAGCTGAAAAACCGCTCATATAGAATATTTACAGTTTTTTGTTTGTTAGTAATGGGAAAGTTAAAACCAGTCCTTTAGGCAGTTCTCAGTTTATTCTAGTTCCACAGCCTACATCCCAGGAGAGAGTCTGATGCCGAGGCACACAAGACAGCATGTTTTCTACTTGTAAGGCACCGACAGATTAAGTGAAAATCGTAACTAGGTTACAACCACATCAGTTGACATGTTAGAATTTTGTAGGAAATAGTTACCTGTGCATTAAGGATACAGTTAGACAAATTAGGTTATAGACTGACGTGGTTGTGTTATGACTGGTTGGACAACCGTAGGTGAGATCATGAGGGTTTAATGGATGTACCTGTAACAGTGACACACAAATAAGATGTACACAATACAGAAATAAATGCACAAACAAGAGGCCCCCTCAATACATGTTAAGAGTTCTCAATACAGGTTGGGACACAAAAACAAGGTGTCTTTAATACAGGAAAATATGCAATGACAAGGCGCACATGATACAGGAAGAGATGCTTTGACAAAGTGCCCTCAGTACAGGGAGAGAAACGACGGCAAGATATCCTTTATACAGGTTGAGAAACAAGGCATCCTTCATACAGGTTGAGATGCAGCAACAGCATGTCCTCCAGGTTTAGACACACAGGTTTCATGGATATGGGGAAAGTGGGTAAAACAAGGCATCCCCAATACAAGGAAAGAGTTGAGGACTAGGCGTTCTCAATTTAGGGAAAGAGGCAAGGACATGGTGCCCTCATTAGAGCGAAAGAGGCGAGGACAAGGTGCCCTCGATAAAGGTAAAGAGGCAGGGACAAGGTGCCCTCGATGTAGGGAAAGAGGCGAGGACAAGGCGCCCTCAATGAAGAGAAAGAGGCGAGGACAAGGCACCATCAATGAAGGGAAAGAGGTGAGGACAAGGTGCCCTTGATTACGGGGAAAGAGGTGAGGACAAGGTGGCCTCAATACAGGGAAAGAGGTGAGGACAAGGTGACTTCAAGACAGGGAAGAGGTGAGGACAAGGTGCCCTTGATTACAGGGAAAGAGGTGAGGGCACATATGCAAGCAAAAGGCACATTTGATAAAGGAAGAGATGCACTGACAAGTGCCCTCAGTACAGAGAGAGAAACAACGGCAAGATATCCTTGATACAGGTTGAGACACAAGGCATCCTTCATACAGGTTGAGATGCTGGAACAACATGTCCTCCAGGTTTAGACACACATATTTCCTGGATATGGGGAAAGTGGTTAAAAAAAGGCATCCCCAATACAAGGAAATATATAGGGAAAGCGGCAAGGACATTGTGCTCTCGTTAGAGCGACAGAGGTGAGAACAAGGTGCCCTCGATGTAGGGAAAGAGGCGAGGATGAGGTGTCCTCGATATAGGGAAAGAGGCGAGGACAAGGTGACCTGGGTACAGGGAGAGACAGGTGGACAAGGCATCCCTATTTGCTGGTTGCTCTGTTCACATAACACAGCACAGCATGACCTATTATCAGGGACATGGGACAAATAGAGCACCAGTGTAGATCTATCTATAAAAATGGTTCTTCTAATTTACAAAAATGTATAAGGCCTATTGGTGTTTAGAAAGTTCTCATTAGCCCTCAGTGGAATTTGTGACGGTGAACATGGTTAATAAATGAACTATCTAGGTAATAACTCTCCTTACACGTGGCCAGTGGAATCATTGTTCCCTGTAATAGTCTCAATAGAAATCATTTCTTCATGGGAATGAGTTCCCTTTGCTCTGACTGCGTTTCAGGATTAGTATTCTGCACAATCGTTTATTTTAAACAGACGTGTAGGTTGAGACATAAATAGTCATTTGTCCAGTTCCAGACACTAAATATGAATTCAGAGAGTGTGACAGGAGATGCTTGCGCCGTTCATCAGCCCACGGTAGCCTTGAGCTTTCAGCGGCCACGTGGGAGACATTTAATTACAGAATGTGCAGAGCCGAAGTATAATATAATATATTTGAGTGGCATCTTCATTTTTGCCCGGTAAACTTTAATATGTGCATGAATGTGTGATTAGTTTCTTAACAAGATCGCATTCGGGGGCTGAGAAATCACTGACCATGAGAGATTAAAGTGTTATCAGTGGCTTCTCCAACACAGACCTGACGTGCTCTAGGAAAAATACCCATGATCCTTTTAGATGTAGAAAATGACTTGAGCATTTAAAGGGCCATAAAAGGCAAAATGAAAGTTATATAAAGTGCAGACTTAAACTCCCCTCTGTTAGCAAATGTCCCTCTTTATCTAAGTCTTGATCGAACAGTTGTATAATATTGCATGCTTTATCTGAATCTTGAAAGTTTTAACATTAATGTCCCTTTAAATATGATAAGCAGGAATAGCATTGAAAGATGGTGACTTCTTACACACACACATGTACAGTATAAACATAAACATATATATATATATATATATATATATATATATACACACACACACACACACATGTACAGTATAAACATAAACATATATATATATATATACACACACACACACGTACAGTATAAACATAAACATATATATATATATATACACACACACACACACACATGTACAGTATAAACATAAACATATATATATATATATACACACACACACGTACAGTATAAACATATATATATATATATACACACACACACACATGTACAGTATAAACATAAACACATATATATATATATACACACACACACGTACAGTATAAACATAAACATATATATATATATATACACACACACACACACACATGTACAGTATAAACATAAACATATATATATATATATACACACACACACATGTACAGTATAAACATAAACATATATATATATATATATACACACACACACACATGTACAGTATAAACATAAACACATATATATATATATATATATATATATATATACACACACACACACACACACATGTACAGTATAAACATATATATATATATATATATATATATATATATATATATATACACACACACACACATGTACAGTATAAACATAAACACATATATATATATATATATATATATATATATATATACACACACACACATGTACAGTATAAACATAAACACATATATATATATATATATATATATACACACACACACACACATGTACAGTATAAACATAAACATATATATATATATATATATATATATATACACACACACGTACAGTATAAACATAAACACACATATATATATATACACACATGTACAGTATAAACATAAACACATATATATATATACACACACACACACACATGTACAGTATAAACATAAACACATATATATATATACACACACATGTACAGTATAAACATAAACACATATATATATATATATACACACACACCTATGTACAGTATAAACATAAACACATGCATATACTGTATGTGTGTGTATATATATATATATATATATATATATAAACCAAAATTCATTAAAATTATGGGGGGAGATAAAAAAATGAAATTAAAATCCTCCATGTCTCAAAATTAAATCAGTGTAAATATTTGCATAGGAAATTAGCACATCTAGGGAAGATTTCCCGCTCACTTTTCCCCAGAAATACCTCATATACAATGTTACCAATGCACAAGAGAATTCTGGGTAAGATATGCAAATTCTCATTTTTTTTTGCTTCAAAATACTGTTTTAACACAGCTATCCTTTTAACAGGATTATTGCAGCAAACTAGAAATCGGTAATATTTACATTGATTATATATATATATATATATATATATATATACACACACACGCTCTCCCACAAAAACAAGGTCTGAGGTAGGGGATACTTGGTCCCTGAAACGTTACACTTTTCACAGTAAAGGAACCTGAAAAGACCAAAGAGTTTAAGTTTGTGGTTATTTTGTTTATATATATATATATATATACACACACACACACTTGTACCGCCGTCCAGCCATTGTTGGCACACGCAGTTCACAAACTCTAGAGCCGCCCATCTTGCTGCGTTACTTGCTTCGTCATTAAACATTCTCGTCTGAGATATGATTTGATTTCATTTACAGATGATGGGGCAGTTATGACCATCATGCATAAGTCATTTACCACTAAGCATAGATTCTCCCCAGTGAATATCTGCTGCGCGCTCCCCTGCACAATACTGAATCTGAACTAAGCGTTATAACAGTGACAGGGTAAATTTGTCTTTCAGGACCTTTCCTTGTATAAAATATACTTATTGTACACTATTGTGCACATTTGTGTTTTGCCTACGGTTCGCTGTGCTTGCCATGCTGGAAATGTTTTATTCCAGGGGTCTCACATGGTACTGGGGAATAGCTATTAGTCCTGTAGTTTCCCACCCAGTTGTCAGCATTTTGTTTGCATCAGAGGTGGCTAATGGGTTAAATGGCTGTTATTTATCTGCAACATAAAGTGTACATTTCCATATGACTTGGGGTCTCCACGCACGTTAAGTCAGATTAAGGAAGCCAGGCATCACCCACTACTGTAGAGTTGCTGTCCCTGGCTGCTGGCATGTTCTACTGCATCAGCCCTACATGCTTTGTATGGGAGGCAGATGTAACCATAGCAGCCAGTCATTTAATGTTCCATATGGCTGGGGTGGTAGCAGCTGCTGTCCTATAAGGAGGTCAGGGCACAGAAAAAAAAGGCGATGACTTCACATCATATTATATAAAAACAGGACAGGCTGATAATCAAGTTTCTAACTTTGTGGTTTTATTTAATCTTTTATGTGAAAGGCTATAAAGTTGCACAATCGGACAAGACATCGCATATCTTATCATGTAAAATAGCAGTACATGGTGTGAATTGTATATTTAACTCTTACTAATGAAAGAAATTACTGCAAAGGGTTTCATTACAGTAGAGGATATATACTGCAACTACAGTAGGTAACGGTGCACTCTACTGTAGGTAACGGTTGCTGCACTCTACGGTAGGTAACGGTGCACTCTACGGTAGGTAACGGTTGTTGCACTCTACTGTAGGTAACGGTTGTTGCACTCTACGGTAGGTAACGGTTGTTGCACTCTACTGTAGGTAACGGTTGTTGCACTCTACGGTAGGTAACGGTGCACTCTACGGTAGGTAACGGTTGTTGCACTCTACTGTAGGTAACGGTTGTTGCACTCTACGGTAGGTAACGGTTGTTGCACTCTACGGTAGGTAACGGTTGTTGCACTCTACAGGAAGTAATGGGGCACTCTACGGTAGGTAACGGTGCACTCTACGGTAGGTAACGGTTGTTGCACTCTACAGGAAGTAATGGGGCACTCTACGGTAGGTAACGGTGCACTCTACGGTAGGTAACGGTTGTTGCACTCTACAGGAAGTAATGGGGCACTCTACGGTAGGTAACGGTGCACTCTACGGTAGGTAACGGTTGCTGCACTCTACGGTAGGTAACGGTTGTTGCACTCTACTGTAGGTAACGGTTGTTGCACTCTACGGTAGGTAACGGTTGTTGCACTCTACGGTAGGTAACGGTTGTTGCACTCTACAGGAAGTAATGGGGCACTCTACGGTAGGTAACGGTGCACTCTACGGTAGGTAACGGTTGCTGCACTCTACGGTAGGTAACGGTTGTTGCACTCTACAGTAGGTAAAGGTTGTCGCACTCTACGGTAGGTAACGGTGCACTCTATGGTAGGTAACGGTTGCTGCGCTCTACGGTAGGTAACGGTTGTTGCACTCTACGGTAGGTAACGGTTGTTGCACTCTACAGTAGGTAAAGGTTGTCGCACTCTACGGTAGGTAACGGTGCACTCTACGGTAGGTAACGGTTGCTGCGCTCTACGGTAGGTAACGGTTGTTGCACTCTACAGTGGGTAAAGGTTGTCGCACTCTACGGTAGGTAACGTTGTTGCACTCTACAGTAGGTAAAGGTTGTCGCACTCTACGGTAGGTAACGGTGCACTCTACGGTAGGTAACGGTTGCTGCGCTCTACGGTAGGTAACGGTTGTTGCATTCTACAGGAAGTAACAGGGCACTCTACGGTAGGTAACGGTTGCTGCACTCTAGGTTAGGTAACGGTGCACCACAGAGCACTTACATATTATGGTTTGTCACGCTTTCACACATGATCTTATGTTCTTATGGGATTTTTTCTTCAGTATATTAAACATATTAGTTATCTTTCATTTGCAACATATATTTTTTTTTAAATATATTATTGACTTTTTAAAGACGTGTGCTCCCCTCCCTGAATAAAACTGATACTATCCACTTATCATTGACCAATGAGCAGCTGATCCCTAGGTATGCAATGTGGACTTGCATGTATCTTATCTTATGTTCCACATCATTTAATGTGACCTTATTTACATGTTCTTTTTATATACATGGTAAAATGTACTTTAATGTTTTACTGGAACAATTTATTTGGTCTGCTGATCTGTCTGCATACAGGAGCACATCTATTACATTTATACTTTCTTTGTTTGTCTTTCAGATTAAAAACTGTTGTTCCTACTCAACCACATAAAAAGGCAGCAGTCACACAGGTAAGCTTCTGTTTAAATGTTACTATGAAGCTAAGTAAAACAAATGCATGTAAATCAGATCAAATTGATTGGGACAAGATAAATTGTATGGAAATTACAACATTAAAACATATGGGGTCAGAAACCGGCACTTCATTATGTTGTGATAAAATTAAATGATTCCCCTGGGGTGGATACATTTCCATATACATTTAAGCAGATTGTGGTGTTTCTGTCAGTGTCTGAGAGCGATCACAGATGCCAGTGTTGGGTCTGTCATGAAGAATACCTGCTGCCTGATTAGTCTGGCGATGCGTGAAGACTCCGCCATGTCTTGTCCTTGTGACAGATGCATGTAGTGACAGGCATATGACCTTGGTCACGCTAAACACCTACTGCGCTCTCTGGTGTATGGTGGGTGTAAAACAAACATTTATCCGTTAGATTTGCAACAAAGCAACTGGGTACAAAGAAATTAGCATTAAATGATGGACACTATTGACTTTGATTATAATATAAATTAATTTTGTTAAAATCTTTCAGTGGATGATAACTAATTTGCAGAAAAGTCACAAGATCACATTGATTTGTTAGCATGTTGTGTATATATAAATGTACAACTCTATATTTCGTATGAAACACAGTGTAGGGTACATACCATATGTTAAAGGGACTTTAAACGTCTCTTGCTTTTGTGTAAACATAATAATGCTTTTTACTTCCTAGTGCCAAAAAGCAAAATCTGTAACCCAGGTATTCAAAATACTGCAAATCACCAAAACCAGCTGTTTGATTCGCAGCATTTTAAGGTTAGTTTGCTTTTTGGCCTCACTAGGGGTGTAGCTGCTGCATCACGTTTCCTGTGAAATATAGGTCATATATTATTTAATGTGGAACGGCAGTTAACATTGAGATGCACACAAGAACAGTTCAGCTTTGATTAGAAGCATTTTTGCAATTCACTTAATTATGTCAAAGTGCTTTTTGTTTATAGGCTGAGCGTGTACATCCGTATGTTGTTTGCATTCTCTGATTCGCTTGCTTATTGTGTGGCCCCTGTTAGCGTTGCTATGGGGCACTACAAGCGACTGAAGGCTCATGTGTACTTAGGACCTTAGTGGTTCACAGTTGGATTGTGTTGAGTGCCCTGTCCTATTTACCCTATGGGTATTTGCTGCTCTCTAGAAGTGCCGAGGGGCTGAAGAATAAACCTATAAGAACCAGGGACGGTGGGATCTGTATTGAGGCTGTTGTAGCATAACAATCATGCTGTCTTCCAACTTCAAATCTTGTTTTGGTATTTGCTGAAAAATACATTTTCTAAACTATAAAGGGATATAAAACCCAAAAATGTTCTTTTATGATTCAGACAGAGCATACCAAAAAAATGTTCTTTTATGATTCAGACAGAGCATACCAAAAAATGTTCTTTTATGATTCAGACAGAGCATACCAAAAAAATGTTCTTTTATGATTCAGACAGAGCATACCAAAAAAATGTTCTTTTATGATTCAGACAGAGCATACCAAAAAATTTTCTTTTATGATTCAGACAGAGCATACCAAAAAATGTTCTTTTATGATTCAGACAGAGCATACCAAAAAAATGTTCTTTTATGATTCAGACAGAGCATACCAAAAAAAATGTTCCAATTTACTTCTATTATCAAATTTGCATTTTTTTAGTGCTCCAGACATGGCCCAGCTCCTACGTATACGTCCCTGCTTTTCAACAAATGATACCAAGAGAATGAAGAAAAATTGATAACAGAAGTAAATTAGATTGTTGTTTATAAATCGAATGCTCTAACTGAATCGTGAAATAATTTTGTTTTGTTTCATATCCCTTTAATGAGATCCTCTGAGCAGTCAGTAGAGCCTTCATACCTGACCCAGTGTGCTGGAAGCAAGAGGAGAAATGGAGACCACCACACAATTCTACCACTTTATTAGAGTGCTTTGCAGTGAGTGTGACCTATAATCATTAGTACAGAATCATACATCCAGCGCTTCTTAAATACCCTCCACTGCTGGAAGATTGGGGGTGGGACCTCAAGCTTAGGGGGTCAAGTTTGTTTCATTCTCTTGGTATCCTTTGTTGAAGGAGCAGCAGTGCATTACTGTGAGCTAGCTGAACGACAACAGACATATACAGGGAGTGCAGAATTATTAGGCAAATGAGTATTTTGACCACATCATCCTCTTTATGCATGTTGTCTTACTCCAAGCTGTATAGGCTCGAAAGCCTACTACCAATTAAGCATATTAGGTGATGTGCATCTCTGTAATGAGAAGGGATGTGGTCTAATGACATCAACACCCTATATCAGGTGTGCATAATTATTAGGCAACTTCCTTTCCTTTGGCAAAATGGGTCGAAAGAAGGACTTGACAGGCTCAGAAAAGTCAAAAATAGTGAGATATCTTGCAGAGGGATGCAGCACTCTTAAAATTGCAAAGCTTCTGAAGCGTGATCATCGAAAAATCAAGCGTTTCATTCAAAATAGTCAACAGGGTCGCAAGAAGCATGTGGAAAAACCAAGGCGCAAAATAACTGCCCATGAACTGAGAAAAGTCAAGCGTGCAGCTGCCAAGATGCCACTTGCCACCAGTTTGGCCATATTTCAGAGCTGCAACATCACTGGAGTGCCCAAAAGCACAAGGTGTGCAATACTCAGAGACATGGCCAAGGTAAGAAAGGCTGAAAGACGACCACCACTGAACAAGACACACAAGCTGAAACGTCAAGACTGGGCCAAGAAATATCTCAAGACTGATTTTTCTAAGGTTTTATGGACTGATGAAATGAGAGTGAGTCTTGATGGGCCAGATGGATGGGCCCGTGGCTGGATTGGTAAAGGGCAGAGAGCTCCAGTCCAACTCAGACGCCAGCAAGGTGGAGGTGGAGTACTGGTTTGGGCTGGTATCATCAAAGATGAGCTTGTGGGGCCTTTTCGGGTTGAGGATGGAGTCAAGCTCAACTCCCAGTCCTACTGCCAGTTTCTGGAAGACACCTTCTTCAAGCAGTGTTACAGGAAGAAGTCTGTATCCTTCAAGAAAAACACGATTTTCATGCAGGACAATGCTCCATCACACGCGTCCAAGTACTCCACAGCGTGGCTGGCAAGAAAGGGTATAAAAGAAGAAAATCTAATGACATGGCCTCCTTGTTCACCTGATCTGAACCCCATTGAGAACCTGTGGTCCATCATCAAATGTGAGATTTACAAGGAGGGAAAACAGTACACCTCTCTGAACAGTGTCTGGGTGGCTGTGGTTGCTGCTGCACGCAATGTTGATGGTGAACAGATCAAAACACTGACAGAATCCATGGATGGCAGGCTTTTGAGTGTCCTTGCAAAGAAAGGTGGCTATATTGGTCACTGATTTGTTTTTGTTTTGTTTGTGAATGTCAGAAATGTATATTTGTGAATGTTGAGATGTTATATTGGTTTCACTGGTAAAAATAAATAATTGAAATGGGTATATATTTGTTTTTTGTTAAGTTGCCTAATAATTATGCACAGTAATAGTCACCTGCACACACAGATATCCCCCTAAAATAGCTATAACTAAAAACAAACTAAAAACTACTTCCAAAACTATTCAGCTTTGATATTAATGAGTTTTTTGGGTTCATTGAGAACATGGTTGTTGTTCAATAATAAAATTAATCCTCAAAAATACAACTTGCCTAATAATTCTGCACTCCCTGTACTGTATGTGCAGCTACCAATCAGCTGCTCCTGCACCTACCTTCAACAAAGTATACTAAGACAATAAAGCAAACGAGATAATAAAAGTAAATTGGAAATTTGTTTAAAAGTGTGTGCTCTATCTGACTCGTGAATGTTTAACTTTACTGCCTCTTTACGAAAAAGACAGTCAGACATACCTCAGAGGTTGTGGGATTATGTCATTGTATAACAAATATGTGTCATGTAGTTGTAATCTATGAATAGTAAACATGAGCAAGTTCTTTATTCCTGGGACACACCCATGAGAAGCCCCTTGAGTAGCTCCTGGAGTAATTAAAGAAACATTTCCTTCGGGGGCGGAGCCTGGCCATGCCGGAACATGGCCGCACAAAGTTAGTGCTCTGAGCTACACGGCATCCCTTCCCTAGTTTGTGACTAGAATTGTAACCTGTAGAGAGCCCGTTTGTGTTGCGGAGAGGTAGAAAACACAGTGAGTCTCTCTGATTGCGGAGATGGACTGATTCTCAGCCAACATTGGAAGCATCTCCGGTCTCTACTTACGGCACAGCAGCAGCAAGCGCCATACTTCTCTCTTCTCAGAGCTCTGATAGATATACCATATCTTGATCATAATCTTCAAGTTTTTCTGGACTTGTGCCCTAACATGCTACAAAGGAGGAGGGAAGTTGCTTTCATAACTAAAGCTCTTGGAGATAAAAAGATCAGATATAGATGGGGATACCCTTTCAGCCTGACCATCTCATATAAGGGCAATGTTTACACCTACAAAGAACCTCAGGATCTGGACTCTCTCTCCAGGGGTCTAAATATCACTTTTGATATCCCAGCAGATTTTGACTCTCAGGGAGACAAAGAAGATATCAACGACCTGGAAGATCCCAGTCACCTGAGGGGAAAACAAAGAAAGTATCCAACAGCAAACGCAGAAGGGACAAACAAAAACCTGCCTCTATGGAGGTCACAGTTTCTACTGCACAGGAGACATGAAGCGATCCAATTCTGGGTGAGATTGTTTTGATTGCTAAAAATGTATGAACATAGCTAGTTGACTTGCATATATACATATAGATTCAGAACTTATAGAGACTATAAACATCTATAAAGGTTATGCTAAAAATTTTAGATCTCGAGGGAGGGGATGTTGTCCTGCATTCCCCCTAATATTATGACAAAAAGTTGTATTTTTATTGTTTTATTATATTGTTCTGTTATTTGGTTTTTATATGTTTGGAGTTTTGTTATAGTACTGCAAGAGCTGATGTATTTTTTCCCCAATGAGCAAATACACACTGAGACAAGAGTTGTGCACCACACACGCATCCTCTATTTTCCAAAATACATAGATGGGGCCCCCGGGTAAGATTGAGAACGCCACAAATACACATAGGGGACTTAACTTCCTCACGGTTAATGCAAAGGGCCTTAATAGTCCATTTAAGAGAAACCTAGCAATGAGAGACTTTAGGGAAAAAAAGGCAGATGTGATCTTCCTACAGGAGACTCACTTCCTAAAACATAGAGAACCTGGAACGTTCAAACATAAGTTTGGTGAGTCTTTCTACGCTTCTAACAACACCAAGAAGGGGGTAGTAGGCATCCTGTTTAAAAGGGGCATACCATTTCAAACTAACACACAAGTAAAAGATAAGCGGGGTCACTATTCCACAAACAAGTAACACTTGTTAATGCATACGTCCCGAACACAGCGCAAGGTGCCTTTTTCAGGAGCTTGACAAACGCGGTACTAGAGGTTGCTAAAGGCTCATTGATCATGTGTGGTGATCTCAATTGCACATTAGATCCCGCGTTGGACAACTCCACGGGGACGTCCTCCACCGCACATGCAATCATAAACAAACTCAAAATATGTATAAGAGAACTTGCTTTACATGACGTTTGGAGGATACTACACGATAGAGAGAGGGATTATACATTCTTCTCCCACCCTCACGCTAGACACTCCAGGATTGACTATATTTTCCCTGACGTCTCTAGTATAGCGCTTGCGATTAACTGTCAAATACTCCCGGCATCGTGGACGGACCATTCTATGGTAAGCTGCCTTATGAGATGGGACACTAGGGAGAACACTAGTTATCTGTGGAAGTTAGACGACATTTTGCTGGATGACCCTATATATACGATTAGAATAGAGACAGCATTAGAAAACTTTTTTCAACTAAACGCAGGTGAGGGGGTGGATGTCAGATATTGCTGGGAAGCACATAAAGCGGTCTTAAGGGGAGAATTGATGAGCGTGAGGGCCCACCAATTAAAACAACAGAGAGCATACTACGAATCGGTTTTAAATAAGTTGGAAGACCTGGATAGAGAGCTTAAAAAACACCCCGAAGACACACAGACACTAGCCTTACTATCGGAGTATAAAAGCAAACTCAACGATATAATATATAAAGATTGCAAAAAGATGGCTCTCAAGCTCAAACAGCAACACTTTGAGGGTAATAATAAGTGCAGCAGACTGTTCGCTAGGAAACTAAAACGAAAGATAAATAAAACACATATCCTGAGAATTAAGGACTCCAACGGGAGGGAGCAGGTGTCGTCCAAAAATATAGCAGAGGCATTTCGTACATATTACAAGAACCTTTATAATTTGCAGGAACCACCATCAGAGCATATAGATGGGTTCTTGGATGATCTGAACTTCCCTGAACTAAAAGAGGAGGATAGGGCCTACCTAGAGGAACCTTTCACGCTAAATGAAATTAAAAAAATAATTAAGGATCTCCCAAATGAGAGAGCACCAGGGCCGGATGGCTACACAACATATTACTATAAAAAATATATAGACATACTCACACCACATCTGCTGGATTTATTCCAGACGTTATCAGAAACAAAACCATTTCTAAAAGAATCCTTGGCAGCTCACATAGTGGTACTCCCTAAGCCGGGTAAAACAAGTGACAGAGTAGACAACTTTCGGCCTATATCATTACTTAATAATGATATTAAGATTTACGCCAGATTGTTGGCTAATAGATTGAACTCCATTATACCGCGCATAATAGCTAGAGATCAAGTAGGGTTTGTAGTTAATAGAGAAACAAGGGATAACACTGTGAGAGCGGTGGACTTAATAGACTATGCAGTGTCGAGGGACATACCACTAGTACTGATCTCCACGGACGCGGAGAAAGCTTTCGACCGCGTCCGGTGGAGATTTTTGCAGGCGACACTTAATAAATTTGGTTTGGGGAACCCATTTATATCAAAGATCATGTCATTATATAGGTCTCCCTCGGCACAGGTGCGGGTCAATGGTACATTGTCCCAACCCTTCTTGATACAAAATGGCACAAGACAGGGATGCCCCCTATCCCCCCTGCTGTTTGCGTGTGTGGTGGAGGCTCTAGCTATATCGATAAGAAAGGACAAAGATATAGAGGGAATCAAAATCGGAGAAAACAATTATAAAATCATGCTGTATGTGGACGACATCTTGTTCACTCCCACAAACCCACTCATATCGGTGCCCCTGACATTAGAACACCTGAGGGAATTTCAGCTGGCATCAAATTTCCTAATTAATAAATCAAAATCGGAGATACTTAATATCTCCCTCCCACATACACAACTCTCTCAGCTGAAACTAATTTGTCCTTTTAAGTGGCAAGAAAAATCACTGCGGTACCTAGGAATCCACCTAACAAATAACACAAAAGACTTGTTTCAGGTAAACTATATCCCACTACAGAGAACAGAAAAATCATAGCCGATCTCTCCTCGTGGAGGTCACGTCACACGTCGTGGATAGGGAGAATAAATATTTTTAAAATGAATGTCCTTCCACGCTTACTGTATGTAATGCAAGCCCTGCCCGTGCCCCTGCCGAGCTCCTTTCTTCCATCACTACAGGCAAAAATATTAGAATTTGTCTGGAACAAAAAACACACAAGAATTAACAAAAATATTATGTGTACACCTCTTCACAGTGGAGGTTTGGGATCCCCTGACATACTGAAATACAACCTAGCTATCCACTTGCAAAGGATCCTCGATTGGTCACATAACTTCCACAATAAAATATGGGTTCAAATAGAACATGAGATAATGGGCTTTAACCACCTGAGAACGCAATGCTGGACCTCCCAGGGAGGTTTATTTAAGGACAATAACATAAATCTACTGTGTGGAGAGACTTTTAGAGTTTGGGATAGAGTGCTACAAAAATTTCCGCACATATCATCTAGGTACTCACCACTAACACCACTACTCGAAAATAGAGAATTCCTACCGGGGTTGAACTTACCCTCTTACAGCACGGATACAACACATAGAACCTTACAAGTATTCCAATTGGGAAATGAGATTAAACTACACACGAGAGGAGAGTTGATAGCAAAAGGTCTTTTAATCTTCAATAATTGGCTATTCCATCACCAATGCACTTTGTACATTTTTAGGCATATCGATAGAAGAAACCTAATAAGACCATTGACACAATTTGAAACGCTATGCGCTGCGTCAGAACCTACACAACACTCCCTATCGTTGTTATATAAACTATTACAAATACAACCCCCGGGTCATGTCCCTTACTATGTGGAGAGATGGGGAGAGGAGTTAGGCATAGACATTGACCACAGGGAAGCAAAAAATATTTTTTACAAGGTCTCAAAAGCCTCTATATCAGCTAACATAATAGAGCTAAACCTTAAAATCTTACACAGGTGGTACATGACTCCAGTTAGGATACATAAACTATTTAACACGCAAAATGATGTATGCTGGCGCTGCGGATTAGAAAAGGGAACCATGACGCATATATGGTGGTCATGCACTGCCATAGCACCATTGTGGGCAAGCATAGCTACAGAAGCCTCTAAGGTGGTGGGCAAGGCACTACCATTGGATCCCAAATTGTGGCTTTTTCTACACACCCCCAGAAAAGTATCAACAGCGCAGAAAAAGATGCTTCAAATACTAAGTAATGGTTTGAAAATATTGTTAGCTCAGAGTTGGAAGACACAAAACGTGCCTAGCATAGCTCAGTGGGTACACAAATGTAATGACCTATTAAAGCTAGAAGAGTACCATTATATGAAAGTCAAGTGCAAAGACTTGTATGCACAGTTACTGACACTATGGGAAACATATGTGGCGCAGAGATTTGAACACCAAGGAATAGATAAATGTGGGTGAGTCTCTTTTAGACAACATATGCTGGGACATGGGGGTGCAAGCGTTGTTTTGTAATAAAAAAAAGTCTCTGTGTATTGTTTGTGAGGGAAGATAAATTGAGAAATGAGTATCAGCTCTTGTATAGAGATTTATGTTGTTTAAAAAAAACGAAACAGCTACGCAGTTTAGTTATATCATTTGCTTTTATTGTATATTTACATGGAAATTGTTTCCAGCTCTAGGAACCTGAAGGACTGTTATCCCTAATTCTTTGTTTTTGCATATATTGATAATACTTTGGTTGTTATTGTATTACTTTTCTTCAAATGCTGGAAACACAATAAAGATATTATAAAAAAAAAAAAACGAAACATTTCCTTCATGATTCATATAGAGCATAGACTTTTAAACTTTTATCGAATTTGCTTCATTATCTTGGTAGCCTTTGTTGAAAAGCATACCTAGGTAGGCACAGGAGCTGGGAGATAGCTGCTCATTGGTTGCTTCACATATAAATGCCTCTTTGGCTGACTGATGTGTTCCATTAGCTCCTAGTAGTGCGTTTGTTTAAAAAAGTATGCTCTATTTCAATCATGAACGTCCCTTTAAGCAATTGGTGTGTGGCCAGTACCAGTAGGGCATTGGGGAAAAAATAGTTTTCAGGTTTAAAGGGACACTGAACCCAAATTTTTTCTTTCATGATTCAGATAGAGCACACAATTTTAAGCGACTTTCTAATTTACTCCTATTATCAAATTTTCTTTGTACTCTTGGTATCTTTATTTGAAAAAGCAGGAATGTAAGCTTAGGAGCCGGCTCATTTTTTGTTTTGCACCTGGGTAGTCCTTGATAATTGGTGGCTAAATGCTTAAAATTGCATGCTCTATCTGAATCATGAGAGAAAAAAATTGGGTTCAGTGTCCCTTTAAATTACAAATAAAACCCTAGCACGTTCATGACCTTTTTTACTTTGTATTATTATTATTAATTGCGTTATAGGGAATTACATTTTGAGTTTAATGTCCCCTTTCACTAAATTGCCATTGTCGTTCCGTTGCCCCATTAAGTCTGAGCTTCTAGATAAATTGAAGAACGGACAATTTCTTTGGTTATTGGCGTTTTGTTTTTTTTCTCCATTTGTCTTTGGTAATAGAGATCAGTTGGTGGTCGTTTTGCCGTACGCGATTTAGCATCTTAAGCACAGACCATACGATTCCACATTTTAAAAATAACTACGACAACTAGAAAGTATTAATCTTCTTTAGCAGCCTTGGGTGCGACATTATCACTTCTTCTCCCTCATTACAATTATTGCACACATTTAGATGTGCAGCAGGATGGAAACAGGATGATAATTAGGAAGAGGTCATATTTTAATTAGAATATTTTTTCACTTCTTCAAAATCCGTGAGTCAATGAGCAGCTTATTTCGAGTTCTACGCTGTTCACAGGCATTTTTCATGGTAGATGGAAATTTTCAGCATGAAACATCCCAAGGAACAAAGTTTTCCGTGTGTAATTTAATCCTGTTACTGAGATTGGTTCTTGAGGACTGTTTAATGCATTCAACCTTTTTGGATTTAAAAAAAGTAAATACTCAAGAGCAAAAATTCAGCATTGTCAAGGAGAAGACTTCCATAGTGTGGCCCTGATAGGTTGTGATGTTGGAGGCTCAGCAAGTGTTGTGTTTTTCACCGTTTATCTACAATTTACAGAATATGTTTTAGGTTTTACCTGCTGTACGGATTGACCCGTTTATGTTCCGTAGAGGCCGCCCCCGTATTTTAGAATGTGCGGCTCCCTTCTGTGCTAAACCAGTATTGGCCATCTGCTGAACACCCTACGGATCACACCAGGAAGCAGTAAAAAAAACGGGTTGTTTTGATCTTTTCTTTTTCTCATCAGTCTCCTTAGCATTTAGCTCCCATCATGGGCGCTGTATGTGCTAGCTCAGAGCAGCACTGTTTTAAACTGACTACTGGGGAATCCCTGTTTTTTTAAAGGGTTTAATATTTGTTAATAGACATTAAACACCCAAATTTTCTGTCTTTGTTTTAATCTTTTGGAATGTTTTTTCTTGACTGAAAATAAGTGCTTTAGAGTAGGAAGTCAGAATTAAACTTGAAAATAGAGAATGCAATAAAAAAAATCCAATTTACTTCTATCAATTTGCTCCCCCCTCCTTTTTTGTTGTTGTTGCTATCCTTGGTTAAAGATTGTCTCCTTCATATGTGGGCATACTGGCATAGGCTCAGATATGTGCATGCATTGTTGCCTGCAGCAGTGTGTGTAGCAATAATAGAAATCAACCTGTAGGGGGAGATGTAGAGTACTGTAGCTTCTACCACTTTATTGTATAACTCTATGGTAAACTGAGGTAGTGCAGTATAGTTAGGAAGACTCTGCATAAACTGAAAATGCATCTGTCTTTGGATAGGAGACCTCCAAACAGTGTGTGCAGTAGTAGTAGGGGAATACAGAGTTGTGGGTGTTATTCAGCACTGCTTGTTGCAGATAAAGTGCTGGTTGCTTGTATAACTGCTTTACACACTGATGCATTTGCATGTACCTGAGCCTACCTCAGTATGCTGTCATGGAACACAAGAAAGGCAAAGATAAAGTGGTACATCTAATAAAATAATTACATTGAAAAATGTTTTGAAATTCTGTGCTGTTTGAGATTCTTTAAGGTTTTTTGATCTCCATATCCCTTTAACCCCCACCCCAACAGGTCGGACTTAACTTTGACCAGAGCCCAGTTTTTGGGGTTAACTCCCCTCCCCTCAGGTTGCCTATTATAGGCTGAGTGCACTGGTTCTGTAAGTTACATTGTTGCACACTCTGTCCTTCTCTTCCAGACAAGGGAGTAAACCAGGGCTAGCACATAGGTCATTAGATTTATGCCCGTTTTATATACATATATAACATTATAGAGTTTTAATCATTTTAACAGATTCATTCCCAGTTTTGTTGTATTATTTTTTATATAGTAGAGATTAGCTATATGTGTATAGCACCTCGTGTCACACTTACTAATTGTGCCTAAATGATGCTGTTTATGTCTTAGGAACCCACAAAGAATCACGAGACAGCATCTGCTGTAGTGGTGGAGAGTGGCCCAGTCACTTACCAGCACGATGAGGAGGTTGAGGAGGAGGAAGAAGATGATGAAGAACACTGTATAAGTGCGCTGCAGCTCCTGGGGGGCAGCGGTGAGTTATAGCTGCATAAAACATAAAGACACATTAAGCTTATACATATGGGTTTTTAAAAGTCTAGATTAATAGAATTGATTCATGACATCTTTACTCTGAATCATACAGCTTCAGTAAAGTTCCTCCTATTCTGACTTGAGTTTCTTAAGATTATTATTGGGGCTGTTTGTGTTTTGGGAAGTTACAAGCAATAATGTAGAGAGAAGAGCAATCACTTTCTCTTGCAGCACAACTATCTACAGAAATATCATTGTACAAACAATGATTATATGTAAAGGCCTTTGAGTGCTTAGCAAAATGTTTCCTTTCATACAGGTGGTGAGAGTTAATGATCCATTACTTATGGGAGTTACCTTCCCTACCACTTGGAGGAGGCAAAGATTCCCAAACCCCAAGAGCTCTATATAACCCCTCCCACCTCACACATACCCCAGTCTTTTCTTGGCCTCCACTGGAAGTGGTTGAAGAATGAACAAGTGCATGATTTTATTTAGAGAGAGGGGTGTATTTTGAGGCCCAGTTTCCCCTCAGTGGGCAGTGCTTGTCAGAGGGATGTATTGGTTGCTGCACATATAAATAAAATAGAAACTAAAAAATTTAAAGATTTTAATTACTAAATAGCCTCGATTTTGCAAAGGGTTAATTTCACTGTACTGGATAATGCTCAACTCTTCTGATATTTAAATATTGATCCAGACTTGCTATATGCATATGTTTGGTATTATATGTGGCTTGGGATTGAACCACTGAGGAGTTATTCGGAGAATGAACTTTGTATGGGTGACTCTACTCCAGTAAACTAGGAAAATGTACCATAATGTCTGGAAAGCCTTTTGTTCTTGATGTATAGACTGTGGTTTTTCTTGGTATTCTTTTACAGGATTGCTTGGAGATCAGATTTCTGCTCTTTCAGTTTTGTTTCATATGAAACTTACTAATCTTCCCGATATTCATGGTTTCTTTTACAAGATATGACGAGTCCATGGATTTCATCCTTACTTATGGGATATCGCCACCTGGTCAGCAGGAGGAGGCAAAGAGCACCACAGCAGAGCTGTATATATAGCTCCTCCCTTCCCTCCCACCCCATTCATTCTCTTTGCCTGTGTTAGTGATAGGAAGAGGCAGAGTGAGGTGTTAGTTATAGTTTTATTCAATCAAGAGTTTATTATTTTTAAAGTAGTGCCACAGTGTGCTACTTTGTTCTGGGGTTTAGCCTAGACCAGATCAGTCTCTTCAGTGCAAAAAGAGAAGCATTTGGTGGCTTCAAAGCAATGGGAACTTGTGGGACATAATTCTCACTGCGCCTCCCATAGATTGTATGCTGCCCTTTTAGGGGAAAAATCTGAGAGATCTTACTAATTACCCATTTATATTTCCTGGGCATAGAAGATAGAATGGGCTCAGAAGACATTGGCCACTCTCATTGTGAAGAGAGAAGGGCTCCTTATTCAGGTATGAGCTTTCTCCTTTCTGGGAGACAAGTCTAGGCAGCTGGGGTTCCCCTTGTAAATTTTTCCCGGCGGTTGCATGCACAGAGACATGAAAGCAATGCCGACCGGTTGATACTGTGTATTATTAACCGCTTCTCTCCCTAGGTAATGGAGAGGGTACTTGCGATTATACTGTTGGTTATTGGGGCATTTTGTTACATCTCCCGGAGATTAAGATGGCGACCGGGAGATGTCTGTGTAATGTACTGTATACGCCCACGAAGGGCGGTCCTTGGGGACGCTTTGTCTTTACGCGCCATTTTGCTCTCCCGGCGGGTCATTACATCTTAGCATGACGCCGGGAGGTGCCTATTGTGACTATGTCCGTGATGTGGGCTACTTTATCTATGGACATGTATTTACATGGGGCTTATGTATGTTCTCCCGGCGATTCACTAAGTCTTCCTTGCCGCCCGGGAGTTGTCCGTTACGTCACCACCCAGGAGGGGCGGTCTTTAGGACGCCATTTACTTAGCGTGTTCAGTATCTCTCCCGACAGTTCCATTAAAAACAATTCCGACCTGGAGATGGGTTGTATTTTCTTAGTGTGCACAGACACGTTTCCCTATTGTAGGCTTACTTGGCGACCGACAAAATAAGTCGGATCGTAGCCTTATTTCCCCTGTTGCGGTGAGGAGTCTGGTATGGCTTGGATCATGCCTCTCTAAACAGGGATACTACCGAGGGGTGTTGAGATCTTGCAGTTTGCGCTAGTTTTGCCCTATTGGGTTTTAATGCAGGATATGGAATAAAATAAAAAGAAAAAAGTGTGTGTTTTTCTGTTTAAAATTTAAAGTGACAGTCACATGTTTTCATATGTTCCATTCTGACCTAATTACTCCTTCCTCAGCTATAGCTGTTAGGAGTCTGGTAATTCTGCGCAATTGATTCCAAAAATGTTTTATAAAATTAGTTTTTGACACACAGGAAGTGCTCTGCGGTTGCTTGCAAAGACGTTGCCTTTGATGTACATAGTAACGCTTTGTTGCTACTTTATTACTATGATTATAAGATGGATTGTTTTTCTGCACGACAGAAATAGGTCGTACTTTTACAATTTAAAGTGACAGTGCAAATAATAATAAAAAATAAAAAAAGGTGTACCATTTATTAAGGGTCTTATGGCTGTTTGTTTGTTTCTTCATCCTATAATATGTTACTTTAAGATTTAAAGGACAAGTAACTTTTTTCTGCGTTCAGTTTGCAACTGTTTTTCAACTGTTTGTTTGTTAATTCTCCCTTTGTGATGTGAATAACACAAGCGGAGACAACATGAGCAGCGCCTTGCGACCCTTAAGGGTGATTTGCCGCGCTTTACAAGTACCCAATACATACATATGTATTTCATTAAAGAAACAGTATCGCTTCCTATGGGAAGATTTAGTTCCTTTTGAACCATTTATTGAAATAAACCTAAGTTTTTTTCTGTTCTGTGAGTGCCCTTTTTACTGGTGCCTTGCCTAAATCCTAAGACTGGCAGGTACCCAAATTGGCATATACATTTCTGAAGCTGGTGATGCACTATTGCACGCGACTGTTATTTGCTTTTGCACAATAAGTAAATAGTTACAGTTATAACAGTCAGGGTCATTTTTATTAGGACCCTACTGCTGTTCCTTGGTGTGCATTCTTCCTTTGTGACTTAGGATGGAACAGCAGCACACAACAATTACAACTCTTAACTTAGCTGTTTGTTATAAAGTTTGTTGATATTTCCTTGCAGATTACCTGTTCGGCGGCTAAGAGTTCGGGATTTTCTGTCTTAGCACGCAGTGCCTTATGGTTGAATTTTTTTATCTGCAGATGTGTCGGCTAACTCGTTTTTGAATATTCCTTGCAAGGGGAGGACCCTGTTCGGGGTTAAAGGAGATTATTTCTGACATTACAGGAGGAAAGGGTCTCCTCCTCCTTTAAGATAAGACATCTAAGCAAAGGGGACGACAGAGTAATTTTCGTTCCTTTAGAAATTTCAAGGGAGTCCCCTCTTCCTCTTCCACTAAACAGGAAGGGAATTATTCACTAACCAAGTCCATAAGACCCAGCCAATCTTGGAACTAGGGTAAACAACCCAAGAAACATTAATACACAAAAAGCAGGGTGTTCAGTTATAAACAAGACCCCTAAGTCTCTGTGAGTATATATTAGAGATCACTAATAGGGGTATGTTTGTCCCAATAAATATCCGTGTATAATGGGCAAACAGTCAGAATAGTAATGATATCCAAATCCTAGGGCTCACAGCGTCTCTCTCTAGGAAAGTTTCTTTGGTGTCTAACACGCTCCTCTTCAGCCGAGGTGTCAGTAAGTAATCAACAACAAGTTACTATAGTAGTGCTTGTGAGCCGTTTTCTCTTACCCTCCACTGGTCTAGTGTGGTGCCTGGACGCACTCTGTACTTCCTCATGGACTGGCGATAAGACCCTTCCGGGGGGTGCAGCTTGTGTGTCCTTCCTGGCGTGTGTAGAGATTCGGTCGTATGCGTAGTGTGGCGCACCTCCTGGCGCGTCTCCCATGACGTTGCCGTTGCTAGGCACTTGGGTGGGAGCTAAACACAAGTAAGGAAGAGAGAGAACCTGTGTCCGTGATAGGAGGAGCAAATGAGGCAGCGGATCCGTGAGCGGTATACCCAACCGTTAGTGAACAAAATAGCAAAAAGAGAAATAAGATGCACTGTCTCCAAGTAAACAAGTAAAGTCAAATAAAAAAAAAGAAAAAACAGAAGCGCCACATGGCCCAATATTGTTTGGTCCAAAATTGTAGATCTTAAGATAGACAAACAGACTCACATTTAGGAGAGCACCTCAGTTAGTGCTAATAGGGGCAGTCTGGGATCTATTCGGTCACCCAGAAGACCAACTTCCAGCACAGGAACTGAACTAATGTATCAAGCACCTCTTTTGATGCTAAGGGAGCATGGAGGGATCAATATGGTCACCCAACAGACTTATGGCAGGGTATCCAGGAGAGAGATGATGGTTCCCAGGATGGTCAAAGTAATAAATGTCCTATAGCATGCAGGAGAGCCTCACTAATCCTAGCCTTCTTCACAGAGACCAGGGCGACGCTAATGGGACAGATTTCGAGTGTTGTGCTAACAGCGAAGGATATTGGATTTATTGCACTTGTTGTAGCTGGGAGAGAGAGAGCACTGCAGATTATCATCCAAGCACACATGCAGCTGTGGCAGGTTAGAGACTGCTTGCAAGATATAGGTGTAACTTCAGAAGGAGAAGGCTGCTGCAAATAAACTGCTTATTTGTTATAATCTTGCACACTGAAAGTGAAACACAAAAGCTTCCCCACTATAGGGAAAGAATGAAAGAACAAAGTCCTTATTGTAGCTTAATGATATATTAATTAATCACAAAGGTAAAACAGCAATCCTGAATGAAATGACAGCACAATAGAAATGAGCTGTAGCTTGCACAATATCCAAAAGCTGGAACAAAAGTTTATTTGGAAAGTCCAAAAAAAAATATACTTGTACAAAGTTAATGAGGTCACAGTCAGGAACGCCTGACGAATTTCATGTATGCGTAGATGCGCTTCTTCGGAGGCTCCGAAGAAGCACATCTACGCATGTGCGAAACGCGTCAGGCGTTCCTGACTCTGACCTCATTAACTTTGTACAAGTATATATTTTTTTGGACTTTCAAAATCTCGTCATATCGTTTTTATGCTTACCTGATAAATGTATTTCTTTTACGATATGACGAGTCCACGGCCCACCCTGTCATTTTCTAAGACAGGTCTTTATTTTTGTTAAACTTCAGTCACCTCTGCACGTTGGCTTTTCCTTTCTCTTCCTAAATTCGGTCGAATGACTGGAGTGGGAGGGAAGGGAGGAGCTATATATACAGCTCTGCTGTGGTGCTCTTTGCCTCCTCCTGCTGACCAGGATGGGCGATATCCCATAAGTAAGGATGAAATCCGTGGACTCGTCATATCGTAAAAGAAATACATTTATCAGGTAAGCATACATTTCTTTCATGTAATTGGCAAGAGTCCATGAGCTAGTGACGTATGGGATATACATTCCTACCAGGAGGAGCAAAGTTTCCCAAACCTCAAAATGCCTATAAATACACCCCCCACCACACCCACAATTCAGCTTTACAAACTTTGCCTCCTATGGAGGTGGTGAAGTAAGTTTGTGCTAAGATTTCTACGTTGATATGCGCTTCTCAGCATTGTTGAAGCGTGATTCCTCTCAGAGTACAGCGAATGTCAGAGGGACGTGAAGGGAGTATCACTTATTGAATACGATGTTTTCAACGGGGGTCTATTTCATAGGTTCTCTGTTATCGGTCGTAGAGATTCATCTCCTACCTCCCTTTTCAGATCGACGATATACTCTTATATACCATTACCTCTGCTGATTCTCGTTTCAGTACTGGTTTGGCTATCTACTTTATGTAGATGAGTGTCTTTTGGTAAGTATGTTTTCCTTTATTTAGACACTCTCAGCTATGGTTTGGCACTTTATTTGTAAAGTTCTAAATATAATGTTTGTACTTATATTTGCCATGATTCAGGTTTATCAGTATATTTCCTTTTTGCAGACTGTCAGTTTCATTTTGGGAAATGCATATTTAAAAAAAAAAATTGACTTTCTTTCTAAATTGCGGCTGTTAGGCTCGCGGGTGCGTAAAATGCTATAATTTATTGCGTCATTCTTGGCGCGAGACTTTTGGCACGAGAATTACGCTTGTTGACTATCATCTATGACGCTCGTGTTTGTTACAGACGTTCTTGGCGCCAAAAAATATTTTGTCAGTTGTGGGCGTCATACTTGCCGCCAGATTTCTGACATTATTTAAGTCTTTATTTCATTCTGCTTCTGGTTTTCAGAGGCTTATTTTGTTTGCATTTTTTTCCCATTCCTGAAACTGCCATTGAAGGAAATTGATATTTTGTTTTATATGTTGTTTTTTCTCTTACATTTGCAAGATATCTAAAAAACTGATGACTGAGATAAGTCCTACCAAAGCTAAGTTCATTTATTTTAATGTTATGAATTTTTATCTTTATCTATGGTTTGTAATAAGTTATCATGATAAACTTTTATATGCAGAGTCCATCAGTATTAATGCATTATCTATTGCTATTCTTTTAACATCTAATGTACAAGATATACCTAGGAATTTATAATAATATTTTTCTGATTCTATTCTAAAGGCTTTGTCTGCCAAACCGCCTTCTAATAAAATGTAAAGGTCTTTTTTAAACTTCTCATTTAGGGCTCGCTTCCATTGAGTCGTTAAAAATGGAGCCGTAAGCTACCGAAGCGGCCAACAGCTAAAAGTAATTTACGGCTCCATTTTAGTACCAGGTTTCCATTGAAATATTTTGCGGATAGCGTGCAGTCGCTCTTTTCGTGTAGCTGTAAGTTAACGTTGTGTTAACGCTTCCATCTGATGTCGGATTTCTTGAAAATCAATTAGTTGCTAAGGTAACCCAACCTTACGCTATAGAATTTACGTTTAACGTCCGTGCTCCTTACCGGTGATCACCTCTCAAGAAAAATAAAGATACACTTATCCATATTTTTAATAATCAAATACTATTTTCTAATATAATTATATTTACCACTTCATAAATATAAGTAATATTTATTGCTGCCCTAGGCATAGGTCTAGTTTGCATTCTGTAGATATGTTCTTGCATATTTTATTATATTTAAATATATACTGATATTTCTATTAGAATATAAGTTCAACTATTTCTATACATGAGACAACAATAAATATTACTTATAACAATTTATTTCTACATTATTATTATTAATTATTTGCAAGTTTTATAATTTCAATAGAAAATAGGTCTCAAAAAGCACAATTTTCCTCTTTTACACCTAGTTTAGCTGGGTGTAATATTTCTCAATGTATCGACAGCCTCCGACAGTGTATTAACGGTTAGCGCTTTCATTGGAAACCTGGTACAATTTATCGATTAACGGCTTCTATTACTTTCTGTGGGACGCGAAGATCTTTTCGGCAGCCGAAGTCCGGCTGCCGATATTGATGTATAACGCGCCGTTGGAAACAGTCGATAAACGATATTGCTTCCGACAGCATATTTATCGGTTTGCGAGTGCACGCAAACTGAATTACGACTCAATGGAAGCGAGCCCTTAGTTGATGAATTTTCAAATGACCGACAACATACTGAATTATCCTTCTCTGATGATGATTTATCTCATTCAGAATATCCTTCATCAGATATTGACACTAAAATCTACTTTTTTACTTTTAAATAGAGTACCTTCGTTCTTTGTTGAAAAGGTGTTGATTATATTGGATATTGGGGAGACTAGTCCTTTTGATTTTAAGACTAGCAAACATTTAAATTCTGCTTATTAACCTCCTGTGGTTTCTTCAGAGGTTTTTTTCCAGTTCCTGATACTAGGGAATGGAATAGGCCTGGGACTTCTTTTATTCCTTTTTTAAGGTTTTTAAATTGTATCCTTTGCCAGCAGTTAGTTTGGAGTTTTTTGGGGAAAGATCCTCAAAGTTAATGGGGATATCTCTACCCTATGGAAAATAGTATTTATTTTTAAGTTCCTTCAGATGGGAAACTTGTGTCTTATCTAAGGAAAATTATTTTATTTTCAGGTCCTTTTCTTAGGTCTGCAATTTATTTGGCTGGCGTTGCAACTGCTTCAACTTTTTGGTTGGATACTTTAGCGCAACAAGTATCGGATTATGATTTGTTTAGCATTGTTAAGTTGATTCAACATGCTAATAATTTAATTTGTGATGTAATTTTTTAATATTTTCACAATTGAGGTTAAATCTATGTCTTTAGCTATTTTAGCTAGAATAACTTTGTGACTTAAATCTTGGAATGCTAATTTGATTTCTTTTTTTCCAAGGTAATAAATTATTTGGTTCACAATTGGATTCAATACCTTCAACTGTTACTCTGGGGAAAGGAGTTTTTTGCTTCAAGATTAAGTTCTAAGAGTAAATCTTAAGCGTATATTAGTTTTTGTTCTTAATAAGGAACGGAATCCTAATTCTTCCCCAAGTAACATGTTTCTAATTGGAAGCTTTCTTCAAAATGGAATGTATTCAAGCCATTTAAAAGATCAAAGTCAGCCCCCAATTTTGCATGAAGGTGCGGCCCTTATTCCAGCTTAGCTGATAAGGGGCAGGTTAAGACTTTTCTAAATTTGTTTGGTTCAATTCGGTCCAAACTTCTTAGATTGGGGTACAAAATAGGATTCAGAGTAAAACCGCCTGTGAGAAGTCTTTTTCTCTCTAGCATATTCCAGCTATTCCAGTAAAGGCTCAGACTTTCCTGAAGTGTGTTTCAGACCTGGAGTTATCTGGGGTATTCATACAAGTTCCATTTTAGGAACGGGGTCTGGGGTTTTGTTCAGAACTATTCATTGTCCCAAAGATAAAAAATCTTTTTGAATTGTCATATTAGAGTACCATCTTTCAGAATGGTGTTTATATGGTCTATTCTGTGTTTTGGTCAGCAAAGGCATTATTTGCCTACAATAGACTTACAGGATGCATATCTTCATATTCTGTTTTCATTCAGATTATTTTCATTTTCTGAGATTCTCTTTTTTAGACAAGCATTACCAATTTGTTGCTTTTCCTTTCTGGCCTAGCCACAGCTCTAGGAATCTTTTCAAAAGGTTCTCTGTGTTTCCTTGTTTGGACGATATTGTGGTATTTGCTCAGTCTTTTCGTTCTGCAGAATCTCATACGTTTCAACTTCTGTTGTTTCTTCAAGGACATGGTTGGAGGATCATTTTACCAAAAGTTCCTTGATTCCTCAAGACAAGGGTCACCTTTTTTAGGTTTCCAGATATATTGTGTCAATGTCTTTGTTTCTAACAGACAAGAGACAATTTTTATTGGGTTCAGCTTGTCGGAACCTTTAGTCTCTATTATTTCCTTCAGTGGCTATATGCATGGAAGTTTTAGGTCTCATGACTGCAGCATTGGATTCGATTCTCTTTGCTCATTTTCATAAGAAACCTCTCCAGTTTTTAATGCTGAATTAATGGTGCAAGGTATATTATTCCACGATATCACATTTAATATCCTTGAATCCCAATATTCAGCTATTTCTGACTTGGTGGTTAGATCACCATCGTATAGTTCTACGGGTTTCTTTGGTTCATCCAACCTGGACCGTGATCACAACAGATGCAAGTCTTTTAGGTTGGGAAGCTGTCTGGGGATCTCTGACAGCACAAGGAGTTGGAAATCTCAAGAGGCGAGATTATCTATCAATATTTTGGAACTCCGTGCAATTCTCAGAGTTCTTCAGTTTTGGCTTCTATTTGAAGAGAGAGACGTTTTATTGGTTTTCAGACAGACAATGTCACAACTGTGGCATATGTCAATCATTAGGGTGGGACTCTCGGTCCTCAGGCTATGAAAGAAGTATTTTGGATGCTTGCTTGGGCAAAATCCAGCTCCTGTCTAATTTCTGCGGTCCATATCCCAGGTATAGACAATTGGGAAGCGGATTATCTTTGTCATCAAGCTTTACATCCGGGAGAATGGTCTCTTCACCCAGATGTCTTTTTTTCAAGTTGTTCAGATGTGCGGGCTTCCAGAAATAGATCTGATGGCATCTCATCTAACCAAGAAACTTCTCAGGTACCTATCTAGATTCAGGGATCCTCAGGCGGAAGCAGTGGATGCATTGACACTTCCTTGGAGTTATCAACCTGCCTATATTTTTCCGCCTCTAGTTCTTTTTCCAAGAGTGATTTTCAAAATCATCATGGAGCAATTGTTTTTGCTGCTGGTGGCTCCAGCATGGCCGTTCAGGTTTTGGTATGTGGATCCTGTTCGGATGTTCAGTTGCCAACCTTGGCCATTTCCATTAAGGCCAGACCTTCTATCTCAAGGTTTGTTTTTTCCATCAGGATCTCAAATCATTAAATTTGATGGTATGGAGATTGAATGCTTAGTCATAGAAGTTTCTCTGACTCAGTGGTTAAAACTATGTTGCAGGCTCGTAAATCTGTGTCTAGATTTATTATCGAGTTTGGAAGACTTACATTTCATGGTGTTCTTCTCATAAATTCTCTTGGCATTCTTTTAGAATTCCTAGAATTTTTCAGTTTCTTCAGGATGGTTTAGATAAGGGTTTGTCTGCAAGGTCTCTGCTCTTTCTGTTATGTTCCACAGAAAATTGCTAAACTTCCTGATATTTATTGTTTTGTACCGGCTTTGGTTCGTATCAAGCCTGTCATTAAATCAATTTCTCCTCCTTGGAGTCTTAATTTGGTTTTGAAGGCTTTACAGGCTCCTCCGTTTGAGCCTATGCATTTTATGGACATTAAATTACTTTCTTGGAAAATGTTGTTCCTTTTGGCCATCTCTTCTGCTAGAAGAGTTTCTGAATTATCTGCTCTTTCTTGTGAGTCTCCTTTTCTGATTTTTCATCAGGATAAGGCGGTTTTGCGGACTTCGTTTAAATTTTTACCTAAAGTTGTGATCTTTAACAACATTAGTAGAGAAATTATTGTCCCTTATTTGTGTCCTAATCCTAAAAATTCTCTGAAGAGATCCTTACATTCTTTGGATGTGGTAAGAGCTTCGAAATATGTTGAAGCTACTAAAGTTTTCAGGAAGACTTCTAGTCTATGTGTTATCTTTTCCAGTTCTAGGAAAGGTCAGAAGGCTTCTGCCATTTCTTTGGCATCTTGGTTAAAGCTTTTGATTCATCATGCTTATTTGGAGTCGGGTAATTCCCCGCCTCAGAGGATTACGGCTCATTCTACTAGGTCAGTTTCCACATCCTGGGTTTTTAAGAATGAAACTTCTGTTGATCAGATTTGCAAAGCAGCAACTTGGTCGTCTTTGCTTACTTTTTCCTAAATTCTACCATTTTGATGTTTTCTCTTCTTCAGAAGCAGTTTTTGGTAGAAAAATACTTCAGGCAGCTGTTTCAGTTTGATTCTTCTGCTTATATTTTCAGTTTTTTTCATTATATGATTAAAACTTTTGATTTGGGTCGAGGATTATTTTTTCAGCGGAATTGGCTGTCTTTATTTTTATCCCTCCCTCTCTAGTGACTCTTGCGTGGAGTTCCACATCATGGGTATTTGCTATCCCATACGTCACTAGCTCATGGACTCTTGCCAATTACATGAAAGAAAACATAATTTATGTAAGAATTTACCTGATAAATTAATTTCTTTCATATTGGCAAGAGTTCATGAGGCCCACCCTTTTAATGGTGGTTATGATTTTTTTGTATAAAGCACAATTATTCCAATTCCTTGTTGATGCTTTCGCTCCTTTCTTATCACCCCACTTCTTGGCTATTCATTAAACTGAATTGTGGGTGTGGTGGGGGGTGTATTTATAGGCATTTTGAGGTTTGGGAAACTTTGCCCCTCCTGGTAGGAATGTATATCCCATACGTCACTAGCTCATGGACTCTTGCCAATATGAAAGAAATGAATTTATCAGGTAAATTCTTACATAAATTATGTTTTCTTTTTTGTCCGGGCTTTAGTTTGTATCAAACCTGTAATTGGAAGTTGAACTTGGTATTACGAGTTTTGCAAGCACCTCCTTTTGAACCTTTACATAAGATTGACATTATGCTACTGTCTTGAAAAGTGTTGTTTCTTTTAGCTGTTTCAGCTGCTAGAAGAGTCTCTGAATTATCTGTTCTTTCTTGTGAACCTCCCTATCTGATCTGGATAAGGCAGTTTAAGACCTACTCTTGATTTCTTACAAAAGGTTGTTTCTTATGATAACATCAGCAAAGAAATTGTTTTTCCTTCTTTGTGTCCTAATTTTCAGAAAGATTGTTGCATAATTTGGATGTTTTTATGGTGTTAAAGTATTACCTTGATGCTAGGAAGGCCTTTAAATAAACTACTAGTTTGTTCATTCATTTTACTGGCTTTAGGAAAGGACAGAAGGCTTCTGCTGTTTCTTTAGCTTCTTGGTTGAAAGGTTTGATTCACAAGGCTTATTTGGAGGCAGGTCAGCCTCCATCACAACGGATTACTGCTCATTCTACCAGATCAGTTGCTATTTCATGGGCTATTAAGAATGAGGATCAAATTTGTAAAGCAGCTATTTGGTGGTATTTGCATACTTTTATGAAATTCTACCATTTTTATGTTTTTGCTTCTTCTGGTGCAGCTTTTGGCAGAAAGAGGCTTCAGGCAGTTGTTTCAGTTTGATTCTTGTCTGTTTCATATTTTTAAGTGTATTTAAAAATATATATATTTTATTGGGGTTCGGGGTTGTGGATTTAATTTCTCAGTGAAAAAGATGTTTTTAAACCCCTCCCTTTATGGATTATGGACTCTCACCACCTGTACAAAAGAAAAAATAATTTATGCTTACCCGATATATTTCTGTCCTAAGACATGGACAGTCCACAACGTCATTCCAATTACTAGTGGGATATTCACTCCTGGTCAGCAGGAGGAGGCAAAGAGTACCCCAGCAAAGCTGTTAAGTGTCACTTCCCTTACCCATAACCCACAGTCATTCTCTTTGCCTCTGTCAATGGAGGACGTGAAGTTGGTGTCTGAAGATTTTTATTTCTTTTTCAGGTACTTTTTCCTGCAAGCAAGAATTTGGATTTAGCTGTGTCCACGTCAATCTCTTGAGTAAGAATTGTGGTGGCTTTTAAGCAGTTAGAAAGTGGTGAGGTGGTCCTTGCTTTGTTTTCTAACATATTTGCTGCCCTTGGTATAAAAAGCCAGAGTTGGTTACTCTGTTCTTTTTTTTTTCTACAGGTCTCTGATAGGAGTATGTGTCCTTTCACACCTTGTGAGCTGTCTTCCTGCCCAACAGTTGGATTTGCAGGTACGTGCTTTTGCCTCCTAGGTACTGGAGACTTGCACTCTATGTATCTGCATTGGATTTCTGGGACATATATAAATCCTTTATAGAGGGTTTGTTTCTGGACAGTGTGGAGGCACTTTTTTTTTTTTTTTTCATCAAATAATTTTTATTATTTTCAAAGCAAGATCAAATTGAAAATCACACATAACAAGTGTACAAGAGCGTAGTGCCAAGCGTACGGACATTGATCACATATACAATAGCATATACATTAGGGTCATATAACACATTATGATATCTATTAAAAGCACTCTATTCCAAGATTTGTTAGGTCAGGTGGAGAAGTATTAAACATATTATATTAAAGCAAATATTCCAGTCATAATTGCCTGTATCAACAATTTTCGGGTATATCTTTGTTTATTTTCAGGATTTAGGTGGTCTGCTGTTCCCAAATAAAAATTATATCTACAATAGCATCCTGTTTTCTCTTATATGTATAATATACTTTTTCCAATTCAAGCACATGACTCACCTCCTTTACCCACATAGTGTATGAGGGGACAGCAGTTTTCTTCCAGAACCTAGGGATCAGGCGTCTGGCGCAGCTAAGCATACATTGTAGTAATTTCTTTCTATATACACATGGAATTTTAGGGATATCACTCAGCAGTACCAGATTTGGTGTGAGCACTACAGGTCTACCCAACACCCTATCGATATGTTTATTTATGCTGTCCCAGTAAGGTCGGAGGCAAGGACAGGACCACCAAATGTGCGAAAGAGTACCCACCCCCCCCACAGTGTCTCCAACAAAGTGAGGACGAATTAGGAAAAATGCTACGTAAGCGGTGGGGGGTCAGATACCACCTCGAAAGAAGTTTGTAGTTTGTTTCCACCACTGCCATTGATAGGGAGGATTTTTTGGTCTCTAAAAAAATCCGCTGCCACTGGGTGTCTGTGATTACTATGTTTAATTCTTTTTCCCATTTTATGATATACGTGGGTTTTTTACTAGGGAAAGTTCCTCTGAGAAGTTTATATACAATGGACATATGGGATTTAGTGACTGAGGTAGTTGTACACAGTGTTTCAAAGGGGGTAAGAGGTCTGACAAGATTAGCCTTATGGGCACTATTATGAATAGCATGTCTAATTTGAAAGTATGGGAACCAAAGGTGGAAAGGAGCACCTAGAAGTTGATGGATATCAGCTTGGGATCTAATTTTGGAGTATCATGTGTGCTGGTATGTTAGTAGGTTTACCGTCTAGACGTGGTGAGGGAAAAGTGTGTGCTTGTAGCAATAAGGGGTTATTGAGCACAGGGGATAGAGGGGAAATGGGAGTCGAAATCGGATTCTCTTCAGTTAGAGTTTTATCCCATATTTTAAGGGTAGAAGCTATATAGTAGTTTCCCCAAATTTCTGATGGTCTATTTCTGTGCGGGATCCAGCACTGGTCACCCAGATTCAGGCCACCCACCAGAGATGTTTCTATCTGTATCCAGGGTTTCTCTAGGGGGGAATGTTTCCATGCAACTATGCGAGCCATATGTGCGGCTTTATAATAATACATCAGGTTTGGGGATCCCAGTCCTCCATCTTCTCTCTTTAAAAACAGGGTGTTCCTGGCCACCCTGGCTCTCTTGTGATCCCATATAAATAAGTCGAACATTTTTTGTTGTTTTATTAAGTACTGAGTGGGGAGATCTAGTGGGAGGACCTGGAACAGATATAGATATTTAGGAAGGAGGTTCATTTTTATCGTATTAATACGTCCAGCCCAAGAAAGGTGGCCCTGTTTACTCCAAAGCTCTAGGGATTTATTAGTTTCTATTTGGAGAGGTATATAATTAAGATTAAACAATTCCGTGTGGTTAGGAGATATGTCTATCCCTAGGTATCTAATTTTGCTAGTTATCTGGAATGAGGTGTTATTTGTTATATACTGTACCTCGTCCTCTGCAAGATGTAAGGGTAATATCATAGACTTTTCCATGTTGATGGAGAAGTTGGAAACCAATTTATAACTTTCTAGTTCTCTGAGTATGGTGGGGATAGAAGAAAGTGGAGAGCTTATTGTAAATATAATGTCATCAGCATATAAAAGACATTTTTGACAAATCTCTCCAAAAGTGACTCCGTGAACAAGGGGATTACTTCTAATTCGCGCCGCCAATGCCTCCACCGCCAGAGCGAATAGGAGAGGGGATAGGGGACATCCCTGACGTGTGCCATTATTTATGTGGATTTTTTGTGAGAGTGTATTGTTTGCGTTAACGCGCGCTGAAGGGGCAGAATAGAGTACTTTAATGCAAGCAATTAATTTTTGCGAGAATCCAAACCTCGACAGGATGGACCAGAGAAAATCCCAGTCCACCCTGTCGAAGGCCTTCTCCGCATCTGTAGATAGCAAGATCAGGGGCATTTTGGTAGATGAAGCGGAAAACAAAGTGTGCAGAACCCGAATGGTATTATCTTTGGCCTCCCTACGTGGGATAAATCCCACTTGGTCGGAATGCACTAAGGAAGGTAAATGTTTGTTAATTCTCGTGGCAATTAGTTTAGCATATAATTTAATATCAATGTTTATTAAGGAGATAGGGCGGTAGTTGGCTACCTTATCAGCAGGTTTATTTGGCTTAGGGATAACAGAAATAGTGGCTTCTAGGAGGTTTGGGGTTAGCTGACCTTCTTCATCTAATGATTGGTACATGCTCAACAAGTGGGGGCCTAGTAGGGTTTTAAACTGATGATAGAATTTGGGCGTAAAACCGTCAGGTCCCGGGGGTTTGCCCTGGGGGAGGCTTTTAATTGCCAACATAATTTCCTGAATAGTAAATCTATCATCCAGCGCCTCGCAGTCTTCTTGAAGTAATGTTGGAAGCTGGATATTAGATAAATAACTATTTATCTTAGTTAGTTTAGTTTCCATATCAAGGGAAGGGAGGTTATATAATGAGGAGTAGTATTGTGCAAATTGGTTGACAATGTCAGTGTTTGTGGTGAATGTGGTACCATCCGGGCCTGTAATTTTATCTATAAAGGTTTTGTAGCGTTTCTTTTTCAGGGATCTAGCAAGAAGGCGCCCAGTTTTATTACTTTCAACAAAGAATTTTGATTCGGAGGCTATGGCTCTCATATGTGCATTTTTAATTAAGTATTGGTGAAGTTCCTCTCTGGCCTGTTGGGATTTCTGTAGGAGAAGTTGAGATTGAGGGTTCTGTTTTAGGTCATTTTCACACTTGTTAAAGTTGGAGGTTAATGAATTAAGTTGGCTCTCTCTTTGCTTACGTTGTCTATGCGTGTGCCCCATTATCACCCCCCTTATATAGCATTTATATGCTTCCCAGTTATTGGTTGCTGAGGTGGCTGAGGGGGTATTAAAAGTGAAGAACTCAGTTGTCTTTTCTTCTATGTCAGTTGTGATCAATGGGTCTAAGAAAATCTGGTCACTTAGTCTCCAATGTTGCTGAAATTGTGGTTTAGCCGACCATAAAAAATTTGTACACACCATACTATGATCAGACCAGGCAGTGTGATAAAGTCTAGAGTCGTATAGTGAGGGTAGTGTTCGTTGTTCGCATAATATATAATCAAGGCGTGTGTATGAGCGTTGTGGATTAGAGAAGAATGTAAAGTCTTTTGTAGTTGGGTGTGTCACTCTCCAGGTGTCAAACATGGGTATATTACGTATGGCCTGCCAGTTAGCTTTTATCTGCGAGTTTTGCATATAGGAGCGGCCTGTGGAGGTGTCTAGTGTGGGGTTGATTGGGAAGTTAAAGTCTCCACCTAGGAAAATTGGGCCTTTCGAGATATCTAAAATATGATTGATGGCCTTGCGGAAAAATGAAGATCTGGGACGGATAGGTGCATATATATTTGCCAGTGTAATGGGTCTACCAAAGTAAAGACCTGTCAGAACTAAAATCCGCCCCTCTGCGTCAGTGTATTTGTCTAGCAGAGTGAATGAGGTACCCTTCCTGAAAGAGATACATACGCCATTATGTTTTGTCGGTCCAGAACTTAGAAAATGCTGATCATAATATAACTGCGAAAGTCTGGGCTCATTGGTCTTTTTAAAGTGAGTCTCTTGTGTCATAATAATGTCAACTTTCTTCCGGTAGAAGTCATGAAATGCTATGGAGCGTTTTTGAGGGGACAGGAAACCCTTGACATTTTGTGTGGCTAACCGAAATTGACTAGGGTGGTTTTGTTCAGGCATTTGACCCTTAGCGTTAGTGTCTAAACTTATGGAGGTGTGTTTTTGTTTTCAGCAATAAATATGTGGTAAACCAACCCTGCTATAATATGAGCTCTGATAAATACTTCACTATCTAGTACACTTGAATGTTATAACTGTTTTAACAAAATGAAAACTTGTAACAGGTACTCCTTGAACTGTAAGGGGAAAGGGGAAAAGAAAGAAGGGAGGAAAGAAAGAAAAAAGAAAGGAGAGAAGGGGGATAGGTAAGTGGGAAGAAGATAGGTGGTAGAGACAATTGGGGAATAAAGTAGAAGAATTGTGTAGGGGGATGAGTACAGTATGACGGAACTCCCCCGACAGGCCGAGGGTGAGAGACATAAAACCAAAAACATAAACATAAACCAATGCCCTGTTAGAGGGCGCATCCCAGTATATTACACATATCTTAACATGTTACCAACGATGTCACATAGGTATAGAAAAACAATTTTAGTGTAAAAGTCTGAGGTAGTTGAGCTCACAGACAGACAAGATGAGAAATAGCTCATTATATAGTCATTCAACAGTGTCCCGTTATAGTATCTAACTACTTATACTCACGACCTCAAGGTATTCGTAGTTAGTCCAGGTCAAGGCTGGTCGTGTCCACCGTGGGGGGGACACAACCAGACAGATCTTCATTATGTAATCCTCCGAGCAAACAAGAAAGGAGTGAGGGATAACACAAACATAACTTCCATAACTGGTGCACGGTTGCACAACTATGATTCAGTGCTAACTTGAATCCGTATTGTTGTCAGGACTTCAAAGCAAGGGTAGGTTCGCTCAGGTGTTATCCACTGAGGTGGAGGGATCCGGGCATATCTTTTTCCTGTTTTTCTTGTCAACTATTTCGGACCAGAGACGTCTTTGAGGCTTTGGTTGTGGTAGTTTGCGTGCCTCGGGCTGAGGAGTGGTGGTTTCTGGGATAGGAATGTCCAGCAGCTTACAAAAATCTTCAATTTTTTCTGGGGAGCTGCACTCATGACGTTTTCCATTTTTAATAATTTGCAGCGATACGGGAAATCCCCATCTGTAAGGGATCTGTAGGGTTCTTAGGTGGGAAGTAAGGATGGCAAATCCCTTTCGGAGTTGCAGCGTTCTAGTGGACAAGTCCTGAAAGATTTGGACCTTTGCACCCATATAAGAGAAATGTGGTTGTGTTCTAGCCAATTGTAGAATTTTCTCTCTATCTTTATAGCTCAGGAAACAGATTATAATGTCCCTTGGAGGTTGATTATCGTTTGGCTTCGGACGCAGAGATCTATGTGCTCTCTCCAAAGGTATGGGTTCAATCACACGTTGGTTAGAAATTGCCAGAGACTGAAACAGATTTTGTAAATATTCTGAAATATCTTCGCCTTTGATTGATTCAGGGATTCCGCGTATTCGGAGGTTATTTCTGCGCGCCCTATTTTCGACATCATCAAGCTTATTTTCTAATTCAAGGATTTGTGATTGTTGGGCCTCTATGGAGTGTGACATTTCTGCCATTTCCTTAGTAATTTCTTCCCTATCATCTTCCAATGTCTCCACTCTAAATCCAAGCTCATTAATGTCCCTTTTTAGGTCCGCACACTCAGCTTTAATGCATAACTTCACCTGATCAATTAAGTCCTCCATAGCTTTTAATGTTACTGGTGCTTCTTTAAGATGTGAATGTGGGTTAGAAGGTGATGTCAAGGGCTCTTGAGCGTGTGGGCTATCACATAAATCTTCATCTTCGCTAGAGGCCTGTGGTATATCAGTTTTCTTTTTTGTGCTATCTGTCTTTTTGAAAAAGGAGTTTACAGCTCCCGATGTAGATGTGGATTTTAAGGCCTTGTCAGGTTTTGTGACCCTGCGCTGTGACATGGTAGAGATAAATTTGAATAAACTTTTGTCTTCGCTTTTCTTTTTACCTCTTACACCTCTCTCCTTTATGTTTATCAGGCAGCGTGACAGTGAGTCTGTGCGTCTCTAGCAAAATGGAGTAAATCAGACCTGAACAATCATACAGTTTGTTCTTATTGCATAATAAAATGAGTGGTGCCTTTAGTACTGTATTGTGAATCTGTCTAGATCATTGCTTCTCATGGGGAAGTGGGTATTGCTGTTGGAGCTTGGGGTTGTGTGTGGCTCTTTTACTGTGCCATGAGGCCACTATTATTATACTCTATTAAAAATGGCGACTGCCATGAGGGTGCTGTAAAAGATGCAGCTTACCGGATCTGTGTGAGAGTCCGTAACGAGCGGGTGCTATGGCATGTCGGTCTCTGAGCAGTCCGTGAGGGTCCTGCGCTCTCAGCAGGTAAGTAGGGGAGCTTGGGCTGATATGTGATTTCGGGACTCTGTCCCTGCGCTTACTCGAGAAAGGCTTCAACCGCGGCCCATGCCGTTGACAGATTGCGAAGTCCGGAGTCTTTACCGGGACCGGTAAATGATAGCGTTACATTCTCTAGTCCTTCCCAAAGCTCTGGGTATCAGTTTTAGGGCTCTGTTGAGATTTTTAGATGACCCACGGGAGAGTTCCGTCTCCACTGCAGCAGGAGCTTTAGGCTGGTGCGGCCATTCAGAACGCCCGCACGTTTGGTCCTGGTCTGGCGGAAATAATTTCTGAAATTACGGGTGGAAAGAGGTCCTTGCTACCGCAAGACTAGAAGAATAGACCTAAGGTATGTAAAAATTCAAAATTTAGTTACTTTCGTAACTTCAAGGGTCAAAAGGCTTCCTCTCCCTCCTCCAAGTCAAAGCAGTCTAAGTCTTACTGGAAATCCAATCAGACTTGGAATAAGGGGAAACAATCAAAGAAGCCTTCGTCTGAGACTAAGTCAACATGAAGGGTCTGCCCCCAGTCCGGATTGGATCAAGTGGGGGCAGACTTTCCTTGTTTCGACAAGCTTGGATACGTGCTGTCCCAGACCCTTAGGCTGTGGACATAGTATCTCAGGGTTACAAAATAGAATTTAAGTCTCGTCCTCCCAGGGGCAGATGCCTCTTCTCAAGGTTATCTGCAGATCAGGTAAAAAGAGAGGCATTCTTAAGGACCTTTCCTCCCTGGGAGTGATTGTTCCAGTTCCAGTAAGGGAACAGGGTCTAGGATTCCATTCAAATCTGTTTGTGGTTCCCAAAAAAGAGGGAACTTTCCGTCCCATTTTTGACCTAAAGTGTCTCAACCAATTTCTCAGGGTACCGTCCTTCAAAATGGAAACCATTCGTTCCAATCTTCCTGTGGTCCAAGAGGGTCAGTTCATGACGACCATAGACCTGAAGGACGCGTATCTTCATGTTCCCATCCACAGGGATCATCGCCAGTTCCTGAGATTTGCTTTTCTTGACCAGCACTTTCAATATGTTGCTATCCCTTTTGGCCTTGCCACAGCTCCCAGAATTTTCTAAAAGGTTCTGGGGGCTCTCTTGGCAGTTGTTAGGTCTCAGGGAATTGCGGTGGCTTTACCTGGACGACATATTGGTTCAGGCGCCATCTTTTCAGCTAGCAAACTCTCATACAGAGATCTTGTTGTCTTTTCTACGTTCCCACAAATGGAAACTGAATCTGGAGAAAAGTTCCCTTGTTCCAGCTACAAGGGTGTGTTTCTTAGAGACCATCATAGATTCCCTATCTATGAAAATTTTTCTGACGGAGGTCAGAAAATCCAAACTTCTCTCCTCTTGCCTCTCTCTACAGTCTACTGTTCGGCCATTAGTGGCTCAATGCAAGGAGGTAATTGGTCTGATGGTCGCTTCCATGGACATCATTCCCTTCGCTCGATTCCATTTAAAAGCTCTGCAATTATGCATGCTCGGGCAATGGAACGGAGACTATTCAGATATGTCTCAGAGGATAGATCTGGACCAGTTGACAAGAGACACTCTCTCCTGGTGGATTTCTCAGCATCATCTGTCTCAGGGCACATGCTTCCGGAGACGCTCCTGGGTGATTGTGACCACAGACGCCAGCCTGTTAGGCTGGGGAGCAGTCTGGGACTTGTTAAAGGCTCAGAGCCTATGGACTCGGGAGGAGTCTTCTCTCCCCATAAACGTCTTGGAGTTGAGAGCGATCTTCAATGCCCTGATGGCTTTTCCTCAGTGGCCCAGTCGGACAATATAACCTCATCAACCACCAGGGAGGAACTCGGAGTTCCTTAGCCATGAAGGAGGTGGCTCGGATTATTCAGTGGGCAGAAGCTCACAATTGTCTTCTATCTGCCATCCACATTCCAGACTTTTTATCCCGGGGAGTGGGCTCTCCATCCGGAGGTGTTCTTCAGGTTAACCCTCAAATAGGGGGGTGCCGGAATTGGATCTGATGGCGTCTCGTCAGAACGCCAAGCTTCCAAGGTATGGTTCATGGTCAAGAGATCCTCAGGCCGCCCTGATAGATGCTCTGACGGTTCCTTGGGACTTTGGTCTAGCATAGAATATAAGAAATGTTGGGAAGAAAAAAAATGTTTGTTTTTCTCTATCAAAAACCCCACCATTGCAATTAGATACAATTAATACAAATCCATCTCTAAAGATTGGAGGAAGGTTGTCGCAAAAAATTACTGTGACCCAAAAGATATGGGAATAGTCATGGGGGGTGTTCACTGTCCAAAAATGTCAAGTATAAATAAGAGAAAGGGAGGGTGGACAGTTTCAGAGCACTCAAAGAAATGTATAGTGTTTCTATACAATAAGGTGGCAGGGGAAACCACCAACAGAGGCCAAAAAACAATTATAAAACTTAACATTTATTAGTAAATCAATAAAACTGTGAATATGAACAGTGTATGTGTCTTAAAACTTAGATGAAAAAAGTGTGTATGAAGTACAAGCATTCGAAAGGAAGTACCACATATAGCTATAATCTAAATGAAAGGCCACCACACAGACCAGTACAAACCAAAATGCTCATGTGCTGCATAAAGAACCGTATCTAAAAAAGAGGATTGACCTCACAACAAATTACGCTATAAAGTGCAGCAATGGAGCAAGTAAGTACAAGTCTATGTGATAACACGTCTATCAAATAATATAAGTTATATAAACTTGGCTATATGGATAACAGAATTAGGAGCTATAAATGTGATAGCTGGTCTCTAAGTACGCCTGATTCGCATTTCGCCGTAATACGGCTTTCTCAAAGGCTAACCCGAGTTGGGAAATCCCCCGTTCTTAAGGACTAATCTCATAGCCAATTATGGGTGAGTATAATTAAACACCCCTATGGAAAACCTATCACAAAAAGCGCAGTATGATAGGATGCTGAGACATCACATGATTGGAAATACACGGTCAACCAATCATAAGTTGCAACGTAATAGTCAAAACAAAGAGTGAGATAAATATTTGACTGATCGGAATAGCTCCTGCTGTAGGTGCACGCCCACATAATCCAGCTTAATTGATCATATTCAAAAAGGAACTGTACATAGCCCAAAAGTCGCACGGTATTTGTCATGTCAAATAATATAGTAATATGACAAGTAACCGGTAGTAGAGCCGAACCAGTTATCAGTGTTATGTACCGATCAGGTGCAGGAGCATATTATTTCATGTTGAAAAAGTATAACTTATCATGCTAAAACATCAAAAAATATATAGTGTGGGCCAATCATCCACAATGTCTAGAATATTAAAAGAAAAACATTTGTTGCCATAATATCTAACTATCCCAAACTAAATGTTAACTAAAGATTCACGCCTATACGTTTGATCTATCACATGAAATAATTGATCATAACTTTTATAGAAAAGGTATATGTTATGTAAAAGATCCGATATAAAGCATATCTATATATATATATCTGTTTTCAAACTAATTTATATTCAAATCTATCTGAAATAGCAATAGCGTATAGGCTCCAAACTGGTACATTATTAGTACGGAGGTTTAGAGAAATATGTCAGAATTTCTGTCAGAGGTAAGTGAAGTTTGGGCAGAAGTTATTAGGATAAGGAATGTCATACACGTGAGTGGACCCAAACTTAACAATTAATAAGGTACACAATATTAGATGTATGTTAACTTTGGTCTAGTATACCTGTTTCCTCCGTTTGCGCTCCTTCCACAAGTCATTGCTCATATCAAGCAGGAGAGAGTGTCTGTAATTCTAATAGCTCCTGTATGGCCTTGCAGGATCTGGTTTGCAGACCTAGTGAAGATGTCATCTCTTCCTCCTTGGAGGTTACCTCTGAGGGAAGGACCTTCTAACTCAGGGTCCTTTCCTCCATCCAAATCTCGTTTCTCTGAAGCTGACTGCATGGAGATTGAACGCTTAGTTCTGGCTAAGCGTGGGTTTTCTGAGTCGGTCATTGATACCATGCTTCAGGCTTGCAAGCCTGTCACTCATAAAATTTACCATAAGGTATTGCGCAAATACCTATATTGATGTGAATCGAAGGGCTTCTCTTGGAGTAGGGTCAGGATTACTAGAATTTTATCTTTTCTACAGGAAGGTCAGGGGAAAGGGTTGTCAGTCAGTTCTCTGAAAGGTCAGATTTCTGCATTATCTATTCTTTTACATAAGCGTTTGGCGGATGTGCCTGATGTTCAATCCTTTTGTCAGGCCCTGGTTAGACTCCGGTCTGTGTTTAAACCTGTTGCTCCTCATTGGAGCCTTACCCTAGTTCTTAGGGTTTTGCAGCAGGCTCCATTTGAGCCCATGCATTCTGTAGATATTAAGTTATCTTGGAAAGTTTTGTTTCTTATCGCTATTTCTTCTGCTCGCAGAGTTTCTGTTCTCTCTATCCTAATCCTTCTTCTCAAAAGGAACATCTGTTGCATAACTTGGATGTTGTGCGCGCTCTAAAAGTCTACCTACAGGCTACTAAAGATTTTCGTCAATCTTCTGCCCTGTTTGTTTTTTTCTCAGGAAAGTGTAAGGGTCAGAAGGCAACTTCTACTTCTCTTTCCCACTGGTTGAGAAGTATGATTCATTTTGCTTATGAGACTGCTGGTCAGCAGCCTCCTGAGAGAATTACGGCTCATTCCACTAGGGCTGTCTCCTCTTCTTGGGCTTTCAAAAATGAAGCTTCTGTGGAACAGATTTCCAAGGCAGCAACATGGTCCTCTCTGCATACATTTTCCAAATTTTCCAGCTGAGGCTTCTTTTGGGAGAAAGGTTCTTCAGGCGGTGGTGCCTTCTGTTTAGGTCTGCCTGTCTTGTTCTCCCTCCCTATTCATTCTGTGTCCTCTAGCTTGGGTATTGGTTCCCACTAGTTATTGGAATGACGTTGTCGACTCTCCATGTCCATGAAAGAAAATAAAATTTATGCTTACCTGATAAATTTCTTTCTTTCCGGACATGGAGAGTCCACGACCCCACCCTTCAGATTAGACAGTATTTTTTTTTACTAAACCTCAGGCACCTCTACACCTTTTGTGTTATCTTCTTTTTCCATTTCCCTTCAGCTGAATGACTGGGGGTTATGGGTAAGGGAAGTGACACTTAACAGATTTGCTGGGGTGCTCGTTGCCGCCTCCTGCTGACCAGAAGTGAATATCCCACTAGTAATTGGAATGACGTGGACTCTCCATGTCGGAAAGAAAGAAATTTATCAGGTAAGCATAAATTTTATTTTCTTTCATGATGGTGAGAGTCTACAAGATCCCACCCTTTTATGGGTTTTGTTTTCTTTTTTAAGCACATCTTTTTCCCTGCTCTTTTTCTTACCTCACTTCTACTTGACTATGCGTTAGACTGAGGTATGTGGGAGGGGTTATATAGAGCTCTTGGGGTTTGGGAATCTTTGCCTCTTCCTAGTGGTAGGGGAGGTAATTCCCATGAGTAATGTGGACTCTCACCACCATGAAAGAAATTAATTTATCAGGAAAGCATCATTTATGATTTTTGGTTTGCTGTGTAGGTTTCAAAACATCACATGCAGAATGTTGCCTACTTGGATGGTTAAAACCCTCTGTAGTAACTGAGGAGTTAACTGTGACCCTCAAATACCATATTAACTTTTTAACCCTTTTGATGGTGCACCTTGCTGCTTTACAGTCATCTGTTACCTAGCTACTTAGTATGTACTTGTGTGCAGCGTAATATTTATTACAATATCAAAGTGTCTTTCCTCTACAAGTTCTCAAATCTAATAATACATTTTTATATTAGGGATGTACAGTTCTACATAAACTTGTGAGAAATAAGCAAAACATAGCTGCAACGCTTTTAAGAGAAATTTAAAACTACAAAATGCAATAAATGGAAGTTAGTTTTTTCCATGATTTTGTAATATGCATTTACTGTGCACTTCGTTTCTAAAAACGCCCTACATCTGTAACGATGGTGAAATCTATTCTGTGTGTGGAAATCTAATTTTATACAAATGAGCATTGAAAAATCAGTCCTAGCAGCTTTAGATTCTGTATGTTTTTAGCATGGCTTGTAAGTGCCAAGGGAGAAAAAAATCTGATAAATTGTATTTATTGAAGCCAATTACCTTATCACTGTCTTCTTAGCTACACCCACAGTTTGTTCCCTTTTTACACTTCAAATACAACCCTCCTCAACATTAGTGTGTCTGTGAGGCCAATAAACATAACCAGTGTTTTTTTCTTCATAAACGGGGAGAGTTCACAGCTTCATTCATTACTTTTGGGAATTCAGAACCTGGCCACCAGGAGGAGGCAAAGACACCAAGCCAAAGGCTTAAATACCTCCCCCACTTCTCTCAACCCCCAGTCATTCTTTGCCTCTTGTCACAGGAGGATGGCAGAGAAGTGTCAGAAGATTTCGGTTTAGTCTCTTATGGAGGGTAGTACTCTTCGTAAAGGGACTGGAGTTTTAAGTAGGCCTGTCAGCCTCACAGTGAGAGCATGGATGAAAGTTAGAGTCCGGAGATGCAGGGAGAGTCTTTCTGTGAACCCATCCCGACTCATATTAACAGCTCCTTAAGCAATCAGCGTTGACGAGTTTCGATGCCTGCTTTTTCTCTCTCGAGTCCATGTCAGAAGCGACACTACTATCTGTCACACTTGAAGGGCCGTGTTCCTGTTCCATGGCATAGATTCCGGTAAGATCGTTTCATTTTAATTTCAATATGGAAATGTAATGTAAGTAAGAAGACAGGGTCTCGGTGGGACTTCTTTTATCTTATGGAATCAAGGGTTAATATCTCCTGAGCGGGGTTATTGCACAGGGGGAGACTTTAATCATGTTTGTAATGTGCTTCTGTCTGCTAATGTGTAGTGATACTTGGGCTCATGGCTATTTTGGAACATACTGGCCTTTTTTGCAGGCTGCGCAGTCTTGGCATGCTTTTTCTTGGACTGCACGATGCACCTTGTGACCGAGCGTGGTCACGCTTCTGTTCTCCATTTCCGTATTCCTGACCGTGTGGCGATGGAGAGAGTCTGTTTCGCTAGAGTCTGGGTTATAGGAGGTGGTGAGTGCCCCAGCCATTGGGGGTGTAAGGTGCCGGTTATTTTTGTCCATATTTACAATCTCCAAGTTATGAAGGATTCTGATTTTTTTGGAGACGGATGTCTCTGGTTCAGATTCTATGTCTTGCGAAGAATATGAAATGGCCCGGGTGATCCATGCCCATAAGTTATGTTCCGAATGCCGCTTTAGAGTGCTCTATTCTCCGGAATCGGGGAACTTAAAATCCGCTGAGCCATCTGCCCCTGAGGATTCCATATCCACGAGGCGCGGGCCCTAGAACCTTCTTTTGCTACACAAACAGGTGTCCCAAATGCCGTTTATCCTTTTCGGAAAGGTGGCTTGTTTCCTGCAAAAGTTACGGCACGGTTCCGCATGGCTATATCGATGGCATTGGCGCATTTACATCTTCCAGGAAGATATTGTCCGTGTACTGTTAACTAGGGCTTGTCAGACTTGGGATCATCTGGTTCAGATCAGCCCTCTGGGGAAGCGGATTCCTCTGAGGCTTCAAGGGTCCAACCCTCGGGGCCAGGGTCATCAGTTGGCCCAGCGGAGGTAAGTCTTGCCTTTCATTATAGACTGGCACGCCTTCAGGTCCTGCTGAGGCATGTTTTGGCAGTGCTGGAGGATCCCAGTTCTAATGGGTTGGTGGATCCTCGGTCTTCCGTTCCAGATGTCAAGCAGGGTTAGGCGAATGGAGATGAATCTATTTCCTTGTCATCTCCTTTTTTTTTTTTAATATCTTCTTCCAGTTCTGAGCTTTGGAAGAATTGGATCTCTGACTGGCTTGTCCTGTTAGTGTGTCCGTTCTTCTGGGCGTTAACCTGCGGTTGTTGCCCTCCTTTATTTTGATCCGGTTAGGATGTATTTTATGCTCCGGATGCTGTAACCCGGTGGTTCCTCAGGTTATTAGTTTGTTTAAAGCCGGTTCTGGGTGTCTGGGTTTTTTGTTCCTTATCTTTGACTGGACATTTTGGGGTTCTGTATTCAGATCCCTTAGGACTGGTTCGGGACGGCCCAGTTTGCCAGTTCCGGGACATCTCCTGTTCCTACGGGCGGATTTTTCTCTCTCTTATCAGAGAATTAGACATTTCTGCTGGGCCGACCATAGTGGCAGGATGGTTCTTTTAATCGGTACTTGACCTTTTGAGTCCATCTACAGCTTTACACTCCATACCTATTTGCGGGTGAGCTGTTATGTTTTGTCTTCCCTCCCTTTGGGGTGGACTTGGCATTCCACAGTATCCGCCTGGTGCTTGTAGGTACTTTTTCTTTCTCTGTTCTGTGGGGTTGTCCCCCCTGTCTTGCATGCAGGATGTCAGGTGAAGGTCTGGATTTCTTGTGACATGCCATTACTGTAGTTTCAGTAGAGGATCTCCTTTTGGGAGTGTCCTTAATCATCAGGAAAGGGAACTGCGACTGGGTTCTGGAACCAAAGCTCTTTTGGGGGGGCTGGATCCCCTCCCTTTTCCTTCCTGAAGGTCTTGGTGATCGGGGAATTTTTTAATTCCTTTGTCTTTTCGGACTTTCCAGTCACTTTGGTGCTGGGTCTGTTGCCCGGAGTGAGGGTCAGGTATCTGTCTTATCTGTCGATCTTGTGATCCTTCCTTAGGTGGGAGGCTTCGCAGTGGATCCCTCCTCAGCAGGTAGTTTTTTTTCTCTGCTGGTTCTGGGTACTATCCTTCCTTTCCTGCTTTTCTTGGGAACGTATTTTTCTGCACTACTTGGAGTTTTCTTTCTGAAGACGGTCATGTGCAGTTTGCTAGCTTGGTTAGCTAGGGTTGGTGACTTGTGTTTGCTTAGACCACCTTTGCAGCAGGAAGCCTATGGTTTTCAAAGGAGCATATTTAAATATTCTGATGCTGTTTTTTCGTGGCTCCCAGGGACGGTTTGTCTTTTGGTTGCTCTATCCTGGGTGCGAGTTAGCACTCTGTATAGGGGAGGGGTTTTACCTTTCTCCCTTTAGTTTTCAGGGGTTTTTGGTACCTTGGAATTCCTGCAGATAGGGGTCTGGGATTTCCTCCCGTGCTCTGCTAGGTTGGTAGGATCTTTCGTCTGTATTGCCCTGTTTCTTCCTTGTTTACTCTCTTGGTGTTGCCCTTGGGGTTTTTTTCTTTATAGCCCTAGTCCTTTTGTGTTCTGGGGGTCTTTTCGGACTTCCTTATCTGAGTCCTTCTTCTTTCCTTCAGGGAGAATGTGGATGTTTCCATTACTTCTGGTCGGGGTGAGTTATTCGCAAGGCTGAGAGCCTGCCGGACTTTGTCTCCTCAGGGGCTTTTGGGCTCGGTCGAGTGATTCTGAGCGGTCTCTAGCAAGGGCCTTGCTGGTTCTGGGCAGTTACCTGTGCCTTTTTGTCCCTTCTGCTTCAGACGAAGCAGTTTTTTTGTCGGGAGTTTGGGTATTTTCAGGCTATGGTGCCCTCAGAATGGGCCGCCTTTTGTACCTGCCCGTTTTGCATTCAGTGTCCTCTATAGCTTGGGTATTGTTTTCCCAAAAGTAATGAATGCAGCTGTGGACCGTTTATGAAGAAAAACTTTTTATTATGCTTACCTAATAATTTTCTTTTCTTCAGTCCAAAGCTCCCCGCCCGCGTTTTTTATATGGGGCGGCCGTAATTTTATTTTTTGTTCTTCTGGCCCAGGGAAGTGGGGGAGGTATTTAAGCCTTTGGCTGGGGTGTCTTTGCCTCCTCCTGGTGGCCAGGTTCTGAATTCACAAAAGTAATGAATGCAGCTGTGGACTCCCTGTCTGAAGAAAAGAAAATGATCAGGCAAGCATAATTTGTTACTATGTTTCCTATAATCATTTTACTGTTGAGCACAATATATACTAATACTGAGCTGCTTTTTGTTTTTATTTCAGATTACGGCTGTGATGATGATGACGGCTATTAATCCCCCGCCGGTGCTTACACTGTAAAGTCATATTGTTAGATATGGACCTATATTTAATATGCTGTTCTGTGATCAGCAACGTATACAAAGTAGACTCAATTTTGTATAAAAGGAAAAAAAAACTTTAAAAAAGTGTTTACATATTTTGGGTCATTTTTTTTTGTTGGCTTTTAACCCATAAATATTTATTGGGTTATTATACTTGAAACTGGATTTTCTTTCTCCATGGCCATGTTTTGATAAGACTGTTTTGGAACATTAAACCCAGAGGGCATGACGTTACTATTTAGCACTCTTCTTTGTATATAAGGATTCTTTGGATTGTCCATTATTATATTTGTAAATCTGGCAGCACATTATATTTTATTGCTGTGTACACAAAAAAAAGCAAATCCTCTAAAAAAAAATATATATATATATAGCAAGTAACAATTCTGGTTTTCGGACAAAGAGCCTTGGATTTAATCACGTGTTTCTACAGCCTTCATCTAGCCAGAAGTCCCCTGCAGGTTTCTGTTGCAGTAGGTTCGACTTGACATTCAACATGAAGTGAAACTGCTTCTGGAAAACAACAATATAAGCAAATGACAGATACAAGAGACAGTTCTGCAATGTCGCCATCACATTGTACTATGGCTAAGGAAATAAAATGACTTGTAAGATAAGTGGCACATAAAACATGTCAGAAAAACGTCACTATCCGTTAATTTATTTAGAAGAATAATAAAAATAACTTTTAGCTGCATTCACGCTAAATAAATCCCTCATAGACCTCATGACATTGTAGTATTATGTACAAATAAAGATTTCTGTGCTAACGTTTGTCATCTTCCTAGTTTTGTCATTTACCGCACTATTTAAGAAAAATTCCTAAGCAGGCAGGCCCCAGTGGGAGTCCTTGCAAATAGATTCTAACACCAACATCTGGCCACTGAGTATAAAGATGATTGTCTCTTTGTGGCTGATGCCAGTGCTTCTAACAAAATGTATGTGATGTTCAGAGGCCCCAACGTTTGTGACTGTTAATGAATATCACCATCAGCTGTTAAACGTATAATCATCTTAAAAGGCACTAAAGCAGAGTTCAAGGCAGTAACAGCTGTGGTCTTATTTGCTGATCCTACTGCATGTACATTGCTGTTCAGTACCTCCAGAGAAGTTTGTTCTTATGTGTCTTTTTTTTTTTTATTCATACTTTTTACACTCATAACTTAAGAAGCTTAAACTCCATATTAAAGCCATTTACTGAGCATAAGTGATGCACTGATTTGTAAAACTGTACAAAATAAAGTGTTGTGTCTATAATTTACCATTAGGGAGACCTCCCCAGGGTCAAAATACAAATGTATAGAGAGAGAAGCGCTCTACCAGAAACGAACAACAGCTCAGTAGCTTGTTCACAAAGGATAACTATATAAGAATTATATCAGTCTAATCCCGCCTAGTAAGGTCAGTCCATAGCCAAAATACCAGGCAATTCTCATCGGTATAAGGAACATGGCAAACCCAAACAATCGTTTCGGCCTCCTGTGGGCCTCGTCAGTGAGGTGCAGCCATATTCCTCTAAGCACATTGGGTAAGAAGTCTACGTCTGGTTTCTCCATCACCCTTAGGGAGACTTCCCAGGGTCATAATACAAATACATGCAGAGTTCTACTCTGTGAAAAACATTACTGGGTTAAAAGAAGCTGCACCCAGGTGGTAAATCACCATAGAACAAGCTAACAAGTTATTGAGCTGGTTGTTTGTTTCTGAGAGTGCACATCTCTCTGTGTCTTATATAATTTACCCCAACTGAGTCCATGGTCAGGGTGTTTAAGCTTCTCACATGGCAACCATATTAGATTTTAATTCACTCATTCTTACACTAAGCAAATGGTAGAAATCTGCTGATATTTACACGCACGGTACAGAGATTGTACAGGACCAGATTGAGCTTAGCTAGACACCACCCGTTGAGCTGGTTAGCACCTATCTGCTGATATCTACATGCACAGTACAAAGATTGCACAGGACCAGAGTGAGCTTAGACATCACACATTGGTCTGGTTAGCACCTATCTGCTGATATCTACATGAACGGTACAGAGATTGTACAGAACCAGACTGAGTTTAGCTAGACACCACCCATTGTTCTGGTTAGCACCTATCTGCTGATATCTACATGCACGGTACAGAGATTGTACAGGACCAGACTGAGTTTAGCTAGACATCACCCATTGTTCTGGTTAGCACCTATCTGCTGATATCTACATGCATGTTACAGAGATTGTACAGGACCAGACCGAGCTTAGCTAGACACCACCCATTGTTCTGGTTAGCACCTATCTGCTGATATCTACATGCATGTTACAGAGATTGTACAGGACCAGACTGAGCTTAGCTAGACATCACCCATTGTTCTGCTTAGCACCTATCTGCTGATATCTACATGCATGTTACAGAGATTGTACAGGACCAGACTGAGCTTAGACACCACCCATTGTTCTGGTTAGCACCTATCTGCTGATATCTACATGCATGTTACAGAGATTGTACAGGACCAGACTGAGCTTAGCTAGACATCACCCATTGTTCTGCTTAGCACCTATCTGCTGATATCTACATGCATGTTACAGAGATTGTACAGGACCAGACTGAGCTTAGACACCACCCATTGTTCTGGTTAGCACCTATCTGCTGATATCTACATGCATGTTACAGAGATTGTACAGGACCAGTCTGAGTTTAGCTAGACACCACCCATTGTTCTGGTTAGCACCTATCTGCTGATATCTGCATGCACAGTACAGAGATTGTACAGGACCAGACTGAGCTTAGACACCACCCATTGTTCTGGTTAGCACCTATCTGCTGATATCTACATGCATGTTACAGAGATTGTACAGGACCAGTCTGAGTTTAGCTAGACACCACCCATTGTTCTGGTTAGCACCTATCTGCTGATATCTGCATGCACTGTATAGGAGTAGACTGAGCTTAGACACCACCCATTGTTCTGGTTAGCACCTATCTGCTGATATCTACATGCATGTTACAGAGATTGTACAGGACCAGTCTGAGTTTAGCTAGACACCACGCATTGTTCTGGTTAGCACCTATCTGCTGATATCTGCATGCACAGTACAGAGATTTACAGGACCAGACTGCGCTTAGACTCCACCCATTGTTCTGGTTAGCACATTTCTGCTGATATCTACATGCACAGTACAGAGATTGTACAGGACCAGACTGAGCTTAGCTAGACACCACGCATTGTTCTGGTTAGCACATGGCAAACCCAAACAATCGTTTCGGCCTCCTGTGGGCCTCGTCAGTGAGGTGCAGCCATATTCCTCTAAGCACATTGGGTAAGAAGTCTACGTCTGGTTTCTCCATCACCCTTAGGGAGACTTCCCAGGGTCATAATACAAATACATGCAGAGTTCTACTCTGTGAAAAACATTACTGGGTTAAAAGAAGCTGCACCCAGGTGGTAAATCACCATAGAACAAGCTAACAAGTTATTGAGCTGGTTGTTTGTTTCTGAGAGTGCACATCTCTCTGTGTCTTATATAATTTACCCCAACTGAGTCCATGGTCAGGGTGTTTAAGCTTCTCACATGGCAACCATATTAGATTTTAATTCACTCATTCTTACACTAAGCAAATGGTAGAAATCTGCTGATATTTACACGCACGGTACAGAGATTGTACAGGACCAGATTGAGCTTAGCTAGACACCACCCGTTGAGCTGGTTAGCACCTATCTGCTGATATCTACATGCACAGTACAAAGATTGCACAGGACCAGAGTCATCACCCATTGTTCTGCTTAGCACCTATCTGCTGATATCTACATGCATGTTACAGAGATTGTACAGGACCAGACTGAGCTTAGACACCACCCATTGTTCTGGTTAGCACCTATCTGCTGATATCTACATGCATGTTACAGAGATTGTACAGGACCAGTCTGAGTTTAGCTAGACACCACCCATTGTTCTGGTTAGCACCTATCTGCTGATATCTGCATGCACAGTACAGAGATTGTACAGGACCAGACTGAGCTTAGACACCACCCATTGTTCTGGTTAGCACCTATCTGCTGATATCTACATGCATGTTACAGAGATTGTACAGGACCAGTCTGAGTTTAGCTAGACACCACCCATTGTTCTGGTTAGCACCTATCTGCTGATATCTGCATGCACAGTACAGAGATTGTACAGGACCAGACTGCGCTTAGACTCCACCCATTGTTCTGGTTAGCACATTTCTGCTGATATCTACATGCACAGTACAGAGATTGTACAGGACCAGACTGAGCTTAGCTAGACATCACGCATTGTTCTGGTTAGCACCTATCTGCTGATATCTGCATGCACAGTACAGAGATTGTACAGGACCAGACTGAGCTTAGACACCACCCATTGTTCTGGTTAACACCTATCTGCTGATATCTACATGCATGTTACAGAGATTGTACAGGACTAGTCTGAGCTTAGCTAGACATCACGCATTGTTCTGGTTAGCAGCTATCTGCTGATATCTGCATGCACAGTACAGAGATTGTACAGGACCAGACTGAGTTTAAACACCACCCATTGTTCTGGTTAGCACCGATCTGCTAATATCTGCATGCACAGTACAGATATTGTACAGGACCAGACTGAGCTTAGACTCTATTTCTCTTGTTAAGTGTATCCAGTCCACGGATCATCCATTACTTATGGGATATTCTCCTTCCCAACAGGAAGTTGCAAGAGTTCACCCACAGCAGAGCTGCTATATAGCTCCTCCCCTAACTGCCATATCCAGTCATTCTCTTGCAAGCTCTCAACATAGCTGGAGGTAGTAAGAGGAAAGTGGTGTAAGATAGTTAGTTTTTTCTTCAATCAAAAGTTTGTTTTTAAATGGTACCGGAGTTGTACTATTTTATCTCAGGCAGCATTTAGAAGAAGAATCTGCCTGCGTGTTTCTATGATCTTAGCAGAAGTAACTAAGATCCACTGCTGTTCTCACATATGTCTGAAGAGTGAGGTAACTTCAGAGGGGGAATGGCGTGCAGGTTATCCTGCTATAAGGTATGTGCAGTTATAAGTTTTTTGGGATGGAATTTGCTAGAAAAAAGCTGCTGATACAGGATTAATGTAATGTAAGACAGTGATTTAATAGCGACTAGTATCAGGCTTACTATCAGAGTTATATACTCTTATAAATTTGCAATATAAAATGTTTGCTGGCATGTTTAATCGTTTTTATATATGCTTTGGTGATAAAACTTGATTGGGGCCTAGTTTTTTTTCCACATGGCTGGCTTAAATTTTGCTTAGAAACAGTTTCCTAAGGCTTTCCACTGTTGTAATATGAGTGGGAGGGGCCTATTTTAGCGCTTTTTTGCGTAGTTAAAATTACAAAATGAATCATCCAGCTTCCCTCAGCAGTCCCATGAATACTATAGGACATCTCTAAAGGGCTAAAAAGGCTTCCAAAATCGTTTATAGGGAAGGTATGAGTACAGCACAGCTGTGGCAGTTTGTTGTGTCTGTTAAACAACGTCTATGTCGTTTTTTTGATCCGTTTTTTGCATTAAGGGGTTAATCATCCATTTGCAAGTGGGTGTAATGCTCTGTTAACTTATTAGATATACTGTAAAAATTTTGTTTGATTTACTGCCTTTTTTCACTGTTTTTCAAATTTTGACAATTTGTTTCTCTTAAAGACACAGTAACGTTTTTTATATTTGCTTGTTAACTTGATTTAAAGTGTTTTCCAAGCTTACTGGTCTCATTACTAGTCTGTACAAACATGTCTGACATAGAGGAAGCTCCTTGTTCATTATGTTTAAAAGCCATGGTGGAACCCCATCTTAGAATGGGTACCAAATGTACTGATTTCATGTTAAGCAATAAAGATCATTTTTTGTCTTTAAAAAATTATCACCAGAGGATTCTGTCGAGGGGGAAGTTATGCCGACTAACTCTCCCCACGTGCCAGACCCTTTGACTCCCGCTTCAGGGACTCACGCTCAAATGGCGCCAAGTACATCAAGGGCGCCCATAGCGTTTATTTTACCAGAGGATTCTGTCAAGGGGGAAGTTATGCCGACTAACTCTCCCCACGTGTCAGACTCTTCGACTCCCGCTTCAGGGACTCGCGCTCAAATGGCACCAAGTACATCAAGGGCGCCCATAGCGTTTATTTTACAAGACATGGCGAAAGTTATGAATAATACTCTGGCAGCGGTATTAGTCAGACTACCTGAAATTAAAGGAAAGCAAGATAGCTCTGGGGGTAGATACAGAGCATACAGATGCTTTAAGAACCGTGTCTGATACTGCCTCACAATATGCAGAAGCTGAGGGGAGCTTCAGTCTGTGGGTGATATTTTTGACTCAGGGAAGATGATTTAACCTGATTCCGATATTTCTACATTTAAAATTTATGCTTGAGATCCTCCTCTTGTTGCTCAGGGAGGTTTTAGCGGCTCTGATTGACTGTGTTACAATCACAGTGCCAGAGAAATTGTGTAGACTGAATAAATACTATGCAGTGCCGGTGTGTACTGATGTTTTTCCAATACCTAAAGAGGTTTACAGAAATTATTAATAAGGAATGGGATAGACCAGGTGTGCCGTTCTCTTCCCCTCCTATTTTTAGAAAAATGTTTCTAACAGATGCCACCACACGGGACTTATGGCAGACAGTTCCTAAGGTGGAGAGAAGAGTTTCTACTCTAGCTAAGCGTACCACTATCCCTGTCGAGGACAGTTGTGCTTTTTTAGATCCAATGGATAAAAAATTAGAGGGTTACCTTAGGAAAATGTTTACTCAACAAGGTTTTATCCTGCAGCCCCTTGCATGCATTGCTCCTGTCACTGCTACTGCAGCGTTCTGGTTGGAGTCTCTGGATGAGGCTTTACAGGTAGTGACTCCATTGGATGAATATACTTGACAAGCTTAGAGCACTTAAGCTAGCCAATTCCTTTGTTTCTGATGCCTTTGTTCATTTGACTAAACTAACGGCTAAGAATTCTGTTTTTACTATACTGGCGCGCAGAGCACTATGGCTTATATCATGGTCAGCTGTCGTGACTTTAATAAATAAGCTACTTAACTTCCCTTCAAGGGGCAGACCCTATTAGGGCCTGGTTTGAAGGAGATTATTGCTAATATCACTGGAGGAAAAGGTCATGCCCTTCCTCAGGACAGGTCCAAATCAAGTTTTCGTGCCTTTCGAAACTTCAAGGCAGGTGTGGCATCAACTTCCTCTAAGGCAAATCAAGAGGGAACTTTTGCTCAGTCTATGATGGTCTGGAGACAACCGGACCTGGAACAAAGATAAGCAGGCCAAGGAGCCTGCTGCTGCCTCTAAGACAGCATGAAGGAACGAACGGTCCCCTATCCGGTAACGGATCCTGTAGGGGGCAGACTTTCATTCTTCGCCCAGGTGTGGGCAAGAGATGCCCAGGATCCCTGGGCATTGGAAATTATATCCCAGAGATATCTTCTGGATTTCAAAGCTTCCCCTCCAAAAAAGGGGAGATTTCACCTTTCACAATTATCTGCAAACCAGATAAAGAAAGAGGCATTCTTACATTGTGTACGAGACCCATCCAGTTCCAAGAGAGGAACAGGGACAGAGTTTTTCTCAAATCTGTTTGTGGTTCCCAAGGAGAGGGAACCTTCAGACCTATTTTGGATCTAAAGATCTTAAACAAATTCCTCAGAATTCCATAATTTAAGATTGAAACTATTCGTACCATCTTAACTATGATCCAGGAGAGTCAATAGAGGACTACAATGGATTTGAAGGATGCTTATCCTCACATAACGATGCATAAGGATCACCATCGTTTTTCAGGTTTGCCTTTCTAGACAGGCATTACCAGTTTGTTGTTCTTTCCTTTGGGTTAACTACAGCCCCAAGAATCTTTATGAAGGTTCTGGGGTCGCTTTGGCGGTCCTTAGGCCGCGGGGCATAGAAGTGGCCCCTTATTTAGGCGTCGAACATCCAAATTGCCAAGTCTCATACGGACGTAGTACTGGCATTTCTGAGATCGCATGGGTGGAAAGTGAACAAGGAAAGTGTTCTCTATCCCCAATCTCAAGGGTTTCCTTCCTAGGGACTCTGATAGATTCTATAGAAATTAAAATTTACCTGACGGAGTCCAGGTTGTCAAAGTTTCTAAATTACTGCCGTGTTCTTCATTCCATCCGCGCCCTTCGGTGGCTCGGTACATGAATGTAATTGGCTTAATGGTAGCGGCAAGGGACATAGTACCGTTTGCATGCCTACATTTCAGACCGCTGCAACTATGCATACTCAGTCAATGGAACGGGGATTACACAGATTTGTCCCCCTCTTAAATCTGGGCCAAGAGGCCAGAGATTCTTCTCTGGTGGCTATCTCGGGTCCATCTGTCCAAGGGTATGACCTTCCGCAGGTCAGATGGGACAGTTGTTACAACAGATGCCAGCCTTTTAGGTTGGGATACAGTCTGGAACTCCCTGAAGACTCAGGGATAGTGGACTCAGGAGGAGACCCTCCTTCTAATAAATATTCTGGAACTGGGAGCGATATTCCATGCTCTTCAGGCTTGGCCTCAGTTAAGCAACTCTGAGGTACATCAGATTTCAGTCGGACAATATCACGACTGTGGCTTACATCAACCATCAAGGGGGAACAGAAGTTCCCTAGCGATGTTAGAAGTCTTAAAATAATTCACTGGACAGAGACTCTCTCTTGTCTATCAGCTCTCCATATCCCAGGTGTTGAGAACTGGGAGGCGGATTTTCTAAAACGTCAGACTTTTCATCCGGCCGGGGAAGTGGGAATTCCCTCCGGAGGTCTTTGCACAAGATCAAGCAGGAGAGTGCTTTGGTGTTTTTGTCAGCGCCTGCGTGGCCACGCAGGACCTGGTATGCAGATCTGGTGGACATGTCATCCTTTCCATCATGGTCTCTGCTTCTGAGACAGGACCCTCTACCTTAGGGTCCTTTCAACCATCTAAATTAAACTTCTCTGAGATGGACTGCCTGGAGACTGAACGCTTGATATTATCAAAGCATGGCTTCTCCGAGTCAGTCATTGATACCTTAATACAGGCATGAAAGCCTGTCACTAGGAAAATTTAACATAGATATGGCATAAATATCTTATTGGTATGAATCCAAGGGTTACTCATGGAATAAAGTCAGGATTCCCAGGATACTATCTTTTCTCCAAGATGATTTTGAGAAAAGGGTTGTCAGCTAATTCCTTAAAGGGACAGATTTCTACTCTGTCTATTCTTTTGCACAAGCGTCTGGCAGATTCTCCAGACGTTCAGGCATTTTGTCAGGCTTTGGTTAGAACTAAGCCTGTGTTTAAACCTGATTATTAAGGTTCTTCAAGGAGTTCCGTTTGAACCTCTTCAATCCATAGATATCAAACTTTTTATCTTGGAAAGTTCCTTTTTGGTAGCTATTTCCTCGGCTCGTAGAGTCTCCGAGTTATCTGCTTTACAATGTGATTCTCCTTATCTGGTCCTCTGTACGGATAAGGTAGTCCTGCGTATCAAACCTGGGTTTTTTACCTAAGGTGGTATCTAACAAGAATATCACTCAAGAGAGTGTTGTTCCATTCTTGTATCCTAATCCTTCTTCGAAGAAGGAACGTCTATTACACAATTTGGACGTGGTTCGTGCTTTAAAGTTTTACTTACAAGCTACTTCAGATTTTCATCAAACATTTACTTTGTTTGTTGTCTACTCTGGACAGAGGAGAGGTCAAAAGACTTCAGCAACCTCTCTTTCTTTTTGGTTAAAAGCATAATTCGTTTAGCTTATGAGACTGCTGGACAGCAGCCTCCTGAAGGGATTACAGCTCATTTTACTAGAGCTGTGGCTTTCACTTGGGCCTTTTTAAAATGAGGTTTCTGTTGAACAGATTTACAAGACGGCGTCTTGGTCTGCGCTTCATACTTTGCTTCTTCGGAGGCTATTTTTGGGAGAAAGGGTTTTTTCAGGCAGTGTTACCTTCCGTTTAAGTACCTGCCTTGTCCCTCCCTTCATCCGTGTACTTTAGCTTTGGTATTGGTATCCCATAAGTAATGGATGATCCGTGGACTGGATACACTTAACAAGAGAAAACATAATTTATGCTTACCTGATAAATTTATTTCTCTTGTAGTGTATCCAGTCCACGGCCCGCCCTGTCATTTTAAGGCAGGTAATTTTTTCATTTAAACTACAGTCACCACTGCACCCTATGGTTTTTCCTTTCTCTGCATGTTTTCGGTCGAATAACTGGATATGGCAGTTAGGGGAGGAGCTATATAGCAGCTCTGCTGTGGGTGAACTCTTGCAACTTCCTGTTGGGAAGGAGAATATCCCATAAGTAATGGATGATCCGTGGACTGGATACACTACAAGAGAAATAAATTTATCAGGTAAGCATAAATTATGTTTTTATATATATACCCTTAATTACATTTATGAGCATACACTTGTATGTTTCTTTTTCTCTGACACAGAAATTTATACACTAGACTTGTCCAGCTATCACTAGTTTCCATATTCAATTACTATGATGGCGTTGTAATCTAATATATTTATGCTACCATAATCAGGTACATATCCCTCCTACTTCTCGCTAAATATGAGATACCATGTCCTTTATTTATAGCTTTATATACGTATAACTGATTATGCATATCAGATAGATGGACAACTAAGTCCAAATTGTTTCCATTGGGACTTTGTATTTTTTATCTATCTATGCTCAATTTTTGGAGCAAACGAGAGATATATATATATATATATACATATATAAATACATTCTAGGACTTTTTTAATAACTAAGCAGTTTGCCCTCTGCAAATAATTCATCACAGGTCAATTTCTTCCTCCTCTCACTATGATTCTGTTCTATTTAAAAATAAATAAAAAATCTTTATTTCTTATAAATATGCGAGATCTTACCGTCTGAGCATGGCTCAATGACATTGAAGGATCCATAAAAGTACATACAACTCCTCTTCTCTTTATGAAATGTCAAACATATCTCAAAATATTTTAACAATATGTTAACACATATTATAATATTTAAGATCACTTAATCCACTACTAGTGTATCTTAAATATACTTTGACAATATATTAACACATATTATAATAATTGAGATCACTCAATCCATCTACTAGTGTAATGATGGATATATAAAATATGGCTATAGAAAGAAAATATTATCTGACTCCCTTTGGACTTAAGAGAAATAGATGGCAAAACCGTTCTTTCATTTCCAAAAATACTTGCCTTTATTGTTTTTACTGTTTCCTTTGTCCCACTGACATAAAATATGTGTTAGTTTTTTGTAAATCTCACTGTTTGTGATTATATAGCCTTTATTTATTGTTATAACGTTTGGGGGTCAATAGTGCCTTGACACTTATCCCCTTGAGCGACACATTCGTGGGCATTGTTCTGACACTTTCATCCCCAGGGCTCTCTAAGGATTTAATATACTAGATGGGAGGCGTAACTGACAGCCGCATATATTAGCATTGTACAGCATGCTAATGTTGCTAGCGGCTTGTTTATGTAATATCGCCGGACCGGAAGTGACGTCAACGGTTACGTCACTTCCGGGTAGCTCCGATATTGGGCTCGAAACTGGTAAGCCAAAATAAACATACCGGTAATTGAGAAAGAAACAACTGGATAAATCTAAGGCCATATACATGCCTTTTGAATGACTTATATATTTAGATATGTATAAAATTAATCCGGTAAGATTTATATACTTTCGATTTGCCATATGGGGGAATTTTTTAGATGTTACATAGGAAGTGATGTTACACTTTATGGGGGAATCTTTTAGATGTTACACAGGAAGTGGAGGGATTTGGCGCCCAAACAATACAATTAATCAATTAAACTAACATATAGGCTACTTCTAAACTGTATATAAGGCCAGCTGCCATTACCAATATTCTAGTCTTGAGAAAGGCCCTTTTTTGAGGGCAGAAACGCGTTGACATATTGGTAAGCATTACTTTAATCTTTACTTCATTCTCATATTGCATACACTATGTTGTGAATTTCTTTTTTTACAGGGACACTTTTTAGGATACCATAGGAGCAGCTGACAGGTGCTAGGATCCAATCAGCTACTTCAGCTACCACACTCAGGAATTTGGATCTGTTAAAGTAACTAATATTGAAGGAACCAATTTCCTCACTTTCACCTTGTTTTTCATCACCCTTTTTTTTTCTTTTTTTTTTCTTTTTTTTGGTTTTGATTGACTTATTTTTGTTCTTCACTAACATTTGTTGATCAACTTTTTGAAACACTTTTTTGGAATATATTTTTTATGTTATTGCATATTGTGTATTTTATTTAATTATATCTTTACCTCACTGGATTAGTAGCTAGCATTTGTTATATCCATTTGCACTCACTTACTATTTGACCCTCTTTTTGCACTGCAGTGCATTTTTCTATATTTTTTGACACACTATTTTTTGAACATTATTGTTTGTACTATTGTTTATTAGTTTCTTGCTTGATGCTCTTGTTATAGTTGTACTTAGGCTTATTCTGTTTCACTAGTTTACACTCTTAATCTGGTGTACCACTCACACTGATCACCTGTTATTATCTCTGTTTTTATTGTAATTACCAGCTTTAGCCGCTCCTGCAAGATATTCCTGTTTTTGTAATTTTATCTATATGTGTTTTTTACATTTTTTACTGATACTTTTTAACATGGTTCATTAAATAATCTTCTTTTATCTCTCTGTGAGTATATTTATCCCTTGGCCTCTTGTTGGCGCTGAATTCTCTTCTTACTATTTGAGCTTAGACTCTACCCATTGTTCTGGTTAGCACATTTCTGCTGATATCTACATGCACGGTACAGTGATTGTACAGGACCAGACTCGGCTTAGACACCACTCTTTGAGCTGGTTAGCATCTGCTGGTATCTACATGCATGTTACAGAGATTGTACATTACTAGACTGAGCTTAGCTAGACATCACGCATTGTTCTGGTTAGCATCTATCTGCTGATATCTACATGCACGGTACAGAGATTGTACAGGACCAAACTGAGCTTAGCTAGACACCACGCATGGTTCTGGTTAGCACCCATGTACTGAAATCTGCATGCATGTTACAGAGATTATACAGGACTAGACTGAGTTTAGCTTTCAAAATGGAGACTATTAAGATTATTCTGCCTGTTGTTCACCAAGGTCAGTTTATGTCCACAGTAGATTTAAAGTTTCTTACCTTGATGTTACTTTTCACAGGGAATATTTTCAGTTTCTAAGGTTTGCTTTTCTAGACAAGCACGTTCAGTTTGTTGCTCTACCATTTGGCTCTGGCAGCAGCTCCTAGAATATTCTCAAAGTTTCTTTGCACTTTTTTGTCTGTGATCACAACTCATAAATGTTCTAGAACTCTTATCTCTGTTTGCAGACAGACAATGTTACAGCAGTGGCTTACAAAAATCATCAAGGGGGAACTCACTGTTATCTAGTCATTAAGGGTTTGGAATTCTTTCCAGAGCAGAAGTCAATTGCTGTATAATTTCTGCTGTTCATATTCCAGGATTAAGCAATTGGGAAGCAGAGATAGACCTAATGGCTTCTCAGTTAAACCACTAACTTCCCAGGTAGTGTGCGAGGTCCAGGAATCCTCAAGCAGAGATTGTGGATGCTCTGTTGGATCCATGGTCATTTCGACCGGACTATGTTTTTCCTCCTCTGATTCTTCTACCCAGAGCGATAACCAGAATCAGTCATTCTGATTACTCCGGTTTGGTCTCGTACAGTTTGGTATGCAGATCTGCTTCAGATGTCCAGTTGCTTACCTTGGCCACTTCTGCACCCAGACTTTCTGTCTCAAGGTTCACTTTTCCATCCATGGATCATGGTTTTTCCTGGCATTCTTTTAGGATTTTGCAGGATGATTTAGATAAGGGTTTATCTGTCAGTACTTTGAAGGATCAGATTTATGTTTTTAGTTTTCTTCCACAAGAAAATTGCTAATCTTCCTAACATTCGTGGTTTTGTTCATGCTTTGGCCAGATTTAAGCCTGTTGTTAAACCAATTTCTTCTCCTTGGAATCTTAATTTGGTTTTGAAGGTTTTGCAGGCTTCTCAATTTGAGCCTATGCATCAGGTGGATATTAAGCTTCTTTCTTGGAAGGTTATGTTTCTTTTGGCTGTCTCGTCTACTAGAAGAGTCTCTGAGTTATTTGCTCTTTCATGTGATTCTCCTTAGGATAAGGCAGTTTTGAAGACCAAATTTGACTTTTTTGCCTAATGTCGTGTTTACGGATAATATAAGATGGGAAATTATTGTCCCTTTTTTATGTTCTAATCCCAAGTATCCTTTAGATGGGCATTTTCATAACTTGGATGTTGTAAGAGCATTGAAGTATTATGCAAATGCTATTAAGGATTTTAGACAAACTTCTAGTTTGTTTGTTCACTTTTCTGGTTTCAGGAAAGAGCAGAAAGCTTCTGCTGTTTCTTTGGCTTCTTGGTTGAAACTCAGCTGGCATGTTTTACAAAGCAATACTAAAAACAGAGATATTTAGAAAATAAATAGAAAAACCTTCTCTTATGGTTATAATGGCTATGAGTTTCAGGTTATAGTAAAGGTAAGGAAAGGAAAAAGAAGGAAGGAAAAAGAAAAGAATGAGGAAAGGCTGCATTGTAGATTGTTCGAAAGGTATTAATGTGGTTTGAACGTAAGGCTCTTTAATTCTAAAAATACAATTAAACTACACACATATATTTTGGTTTTGAGCAGTGGTAGTTGAATTTACCATTTATGCGATAATTCCATAAGGATCGTTAGGTTTGTGAGTTTTATGTTTGAGATATTGTTCCCACGTATTTAGATGTCTATTTTGGCATTTTTCATATAGCAATATTCTTCTAATTCTAAAAATTCAGAGACTTGGTGTGTTCACATATTCAGAATTGTAGCTTCTTTACTTTTCCATTTTTTAGCTATTAAGTATTTTACACTATTTGTCATAATATAAAATAAATTTATGTAAGGTTTGTGTTTAATTTTAGGGGGGTTGTTTAATAACCACACCAAGGGATCTAAGCGAAATTGAGTGGTCTAGTATTGATTCAATTACAGTTATGATCAATCTCCAAAAGCTTTGGATCGTGTTGCACTGCCACCACATGTGAGCCATGTTGCTACCTCTATGACCACTTCTCCAACATTGATCTGGTTTGTTATGGAACAGATGGTGAAGTTTCTCGGGGGTTAGGTACCATCTGTGTAGAAGTTTTAAATTAATTTCTGTTATCAATAGCAAAATAGATGTTTTTGTTAAGTTTTGGAAGATAGCATTACTCGTTTGTGGTAGGATAATTATTCCCAAATCATCTTCCCAACTCTCAAGATATGGTGGAATGTAGCCAGGGGGATTAGTGGTTAGAATTTTATAGATCAATGATAGTGTGAGTGGTTAGTGGTGGCCGGACATATAAAGCCTCAAAATTTGTTAATGGTCTAACCACGTTTCTGTTTTGTACATGTTGAGATATGATGTACTCGGTGGTATGTGAACTAGTTATGAAAAGACATATAACCCTTGTCTTTGAGGTCTGATTGAGAAAGAATCTTTTCCTTAGATGTGATCATATGTATTGTGTTATCACGGATAGGTTTATCTGATATGTCGATTATAGCATGTATTGTGAATTGTCCATTTTCTATAAGTGAGGTTAGAGGAGAAGGTTTAGACGATATGTTAGTGTGTTCAGTTAACATGTATTCCCACATGCAGTAGGTTTCTGCTATCAGCGGAGAGTTCTGTATCAACTTATTTTTCTTCATAAATGGAAAGAAACCACAGCTGCAATTATTACTTTTGTAAAATAAGAACCTAGCCAAAGACCTAAATACTCCTCCCACTTCCCTTATCCTCCAGTCATTCTTTGCTTTTCGTTTGTGTGAGGACCGACTGCTGGGCGACGGTTCTCCTGGAGGAGTGTTGGCTCAGTGAGTCTGCTTTGCAGTCTCTAGTTAGGCTTTCGGACTATCTACGGGTCAGTGTCCTTGGGGCCTTTTCCTTCTATTTTTTTTGTCCAGCTCCGACGAAGCGGGTTTGGTTGGGTTGTGGTTTTTTAGGCCTGGTGCCTAAAAAACCGGCAGAATGGGCCGCCTATTCTACCCTCCCGTTTTTGCATTCAGTGTCCTCTATAGCTTGGGTATTGTTTTCCCAAAAGTAATGAATGCAGCTGTGGACTCTTTCTATTTATGAAGAAAAACATAAATTATGCTTACCTAATAATTTTCTTTTCTTCAGATGGAAAGAGTCCACAGCTCCCCACCCGTATTTTTTATGTGGGGCGGCTCTTATGTTTTTATTCTTCTGGCACCTTTTCATCCTGGTATTTCTTCTACTGTTACTTGTTCCTCGGCAGAATGACTGGGGGATGAGGGAAGTGGGAGGGGTATTTAAGCCTTTGGCTGGGGTGTCTTTGCCTTCTCCTGGTGGCAAGGTTCTTATTTCCCAAAAGTAATGAATGCAGTTGTGGACTCTTTCCATCTGGAGAAAAGAAAATTATCAGGTAAGCATAACTTAAGTTTTTTGGTTTCTCTGCACTCCAACATAGTCTCCCTAAGTAAAAAAAAGTGTCTGTAATTAGGTGTTCTAGTTGTACCCATCTTTTCTGCTTAATATGTATGTGACAGTCTTGGTTGAAACTTTTGATTCACAAGGCTTACTTAGGGGCAGGTCAGCCTCCACCTAAACGGATTACTGCTCATTCTACCAGATCAGTTGCCACTTCTTGGTTAACTGAAGCCTTCTAAATGAGGCTTCAGTTCACCAAATTTGCAAGGCAGATGCTGGGATTACTAAAGGATGAATTTCTTCATGCTCAGAATACATTTAATGAGTCACGCTTACAAGTCATATGGGCTTCCAGGTTTTTTTTCCCTCCATTCTCTCTAAAAGTAGATCCTATCCTGTTAAAGTTAAGGAACAACGCTAAAAAAAGTGTTTGTGTGCAAAATGGTAGGTGTCCTGAAGACGTCTGTGTGGTGTCTACCAATTCCAAGTGAAGAAACTGATTTATGTGTGTGTTTGTATATATGTGCGTGTATACGTGTGTGTGTGTATATATGTGTATATATATATATGTATGTATATATAAGGTATCCCACAAAAGTGAGTACACCCCTCACATTTTTGTAAATATTTTATTATATCTTTTCATGTGACAACACTGAAGAAATGACACTTTTGCTACAATGTAAAGTAGTGAGTGTACAGACTGTATAACAGTGTAAATTTGCTGTCCCATCAAAATATCTCAACACACAGCCATTAATGTCTAAACCGTTGGCAATAAAAGTGAGTACACCCCTAAGTGGAAATGTCCAAATTGGGCCCAATTAGCCATTTTCCCTCCCCTGTGTCATGTGACTCGTTAGTGTTACAAAGTCTCAGGTGTGAATGGGGTGCAGGTGTGTTAAATTTGATGTTCTCACTCTCACACTCTCTCATACTAGTCAATGGAAGTTCAACATGGCACCTCATGGCAAAGAACTCTCTGCTAAAGAAGCTGAGGGTAAAGGTGATGGACTGACCAAGTATGTCTCCAGACCTAAACCCTATTGAGCATCTGTGGGGCATCCTCAAATGGAAGATGGGGGGAGCGCAAGGTCTCTAACATCCACCAGCTCCGTGATTTTGTCATGGAGGAGTGGAAGAGGACTCCAGTGGCAACCTGTGAAGCTTGGGTGAACTCCATGCCCAAGACGGTTAAGGCAGTGCTTGAAAATAATGGTGGCCACATAAAATATTGACACTTTGGGCCTAGTTTGGACATTTCCACTTAGAGGTGTACTCACTTTTGTTGTCAACGGTTTAGACATTAAAGACTGTGTTTTGAGTTATTTTGAGGGGACAGAAAATTTACCCTTATACAGACTGTACACTCACTACTTTACATTGTAGCAAAGTGTCATTTCTTCAGTGTTGTCACATGAAAATATATAATAAAACATTTACAAAAATGTGAGGGGCATACTCACTTTTGTGGGATACTCTCTATCTCTCTCTATATATATTTATATATACACACACACAAATACATACACACACAGAGTAAGTCGTTTTGTGTCATGATGCTGTAACAAAGATCTTCTGTTGACTTATGAATGAATGAAAGGTTTTTGTCGCAGTGCTTTGGTACCTGGTTTGCAGTTATATGCTTAGGATGGGCCACAAATTCCCATCGCTTCTGTGCTCGTTGGTGATGAAGCTTTGTCTTCTGAGCTGTAAGTCACTATGCTTGACAAGCTAAACGCTTACAGCTGTTACATTGTGCTCAACTGCCAAGAAGCCTTTCACATCCCAGGTTCTCTGCAAGTAAGACATGAAGAATGATCTGTCATAAAGGGAAAGACCTGAGCACATACACTGATAGATGAGTGCTGCACATCTAGGCTTTGGGAATTGATTTGCAGAATGAAAACACCCAGTGGCTTATATTATCTCGCTTACAGCACTAAAAAGAATACATTTCAGACTAGTGGGCAATATTATTTAAAGTGACATGGTAGACACAAATTAATTGCAACAGACTGCAGGACTTGTCTAATTGCAATAGACTGCAGGACTTTTCTCCTGCAACACCAACCCTCTGAAACGCACTCTTACTATCAGACTTTCCCCTCATCTGCCTTCGTTCAAACGCACCCTAAAGACATTTTTGTTCAGGGAAGCCTACAACCCAATTCAGTAACAAATAAATTACACTTAAAGGGACATGAAACCCAAACATTTTTTTTCATGATTTAGGTAGAACATACAATTTTAAACAATTTTCCAGCAATTCCCTTTGCTTGTTTTCACATGAAACCTTTTCAGCTTTGTATGCTTCGTCAGTGCTGCAGAGATTATACTCGGCTGTCTCAAAATATATCTTTGGATCACAATACAAGTCAGTCTCTGACTTGGTGGCTGTATCATCAGTTTCTTATTCAGGGGGCATATTTTGCCTTCATGGACTGTGATCACTACAGATGCAAGTCTCTCAGGTTGGGGAGCTGTTTGGGTTTTTTTGAGACCACGGAGAGTTTGAGATCCTGGGGAGGTAAGGTTGCCTCTTCAAACTTGGGGGCGATTTAACAAACAGTGGATTATGTCAGCCGCACATCGATAAATGCCGACAGCATACGCTGTGGGCATTTATCATTGCACAAGCAGTTCTGGCATTTATCATTGAACAAGCAGTTCAATCTCGCCCCCTGCAGATTCATGGCCAAAAGTGGGCGTCAATCAACCCAATCATATGCAATCGGACTGATTGATGTCTGCCGCCTCAGAGGAGGCGTATGAGTTAAGGAGCAGCCTAAAGGCTCTTGCGGAAATAGTTACATTCAGAGCCATTTGGCCCTTGTTAAATCGGCCCCATAGCCTCTATTGAAAAGAGTCTCATCTCCGTTTCCCGACAAACAATGTCACAGCAGTGGCTTATATCAACCATCAGGGGGGACTCACAGTTCCCTAGCCATGAGGGAGGTGTCTCAAATTCTTTCATGGGCAGAAATCAATTCCTGTCTAGTTTCTGCAATTCATATTCCAGGGGTGAACAACTGGGAAGTGGACTCTCTGTCATCAATCTCTTCACCAGGATGTGTTCAATCATATTGTGGATCTTTGGGGTCTCCCAGAGATAGATCTGATGGCATCTCATTTGAACAACAAACTTCCAAGGTACTTTGTGAAGTCCAGGGATCTTCAAGCAGAGTTAGTGGATGTTCTAGTAGTTATTTGGTCATTCCAGGTTGCTTATCCGTTTCCTCTTCTGGTACTTCTACCCAGAGTGATTTGTAAGATAAGCCTAGAGAAATCTTCAGTAATCCTGATTGCCTCACCTTGATCTCACAGGTTTTGGTATGCAGATCTAGTTCAGATGTCCAACTGTCCTCCTTGGCCTCTGCAGTCAGATCTTCTGTCCTTAAGGTCCATTTTTCCATCTGGATCTCAAGTGTCTGAACTTGATGGCATGGCAATTGAATGGTTGATCATTAGACATAAGGGTTTCTCTGATTTTCTGATTGAAACCTTAATTCAGGCACGTAAGCCAGTAACTAGGAGAATCTATTATAAGGATTGGAAGGCCATTATTTCTTGCTGTATAGATCATTTTTTCCTGGCATTCTTTTAAAATTCCTAGGATTTTGCAGTTCTTACAGGGTGGTCTGGATAAGGGCATATCTGCTAGTTCTCTGAATTGGCAGATTTCTGCTCTTTCAATTTTGTTCCATCTAATCTTCCTGATATTCATGTTTTTGTTCAGGTTTTGGTTCATATTAAATCAGTAATCAAGCCAATTTCTCCTCCATGGGATCTTAACTTGGTGTTAAGGGTTTTGCAGGCTCCTCCTTTTGAACCTATGCATAAGGTGGATATTAAACTGCTTTGTTGGAAAGTTATTTCTTTTGGCTATCTCTTCTGCTAGAGGAGTTTCTGAACTGTCTGCTTTTTCTTATCATCCTCCGTATCTGATAAGGCAGTTTTACAGACTACTTTTGACTTTTGCGTAAGGTTGTTTCTTCAGAAAACATTAGCAGATAGATTGTTGTTCTTTGTTTGTTTCCTAATTCCAAGAATGCTTCAGAGAGATCTTTGCATAATTTGGATGTTGTTAGGGCATTGAAATATTACATTGATGCTACTAAGGACTTTAGACAAACTTCTAGTTTGTTCATTCAATTTGCTGGCCCTAGGAAAGGTCAGAAAGTTTCTGCTGTTTCTTTGGCTTCTTGGTTGAAACTTTTGATTTACAAGGCTTTTTAGGAGGGAGGTCAGACTCCACTGCAGCGGGTTACTCCTCATTTCTACTAGGTCAGTTGCCACTTCCTGGGCTTTCAAGAATGAGGCTTCAGTTGACTAGATTTGCAAGGCAGCTACTTGGTCTTCTTTGCATACTTTTACAAAACTCTACCATTTTGATGTTTTTGCTTTTTCTGGTATTTTTTATGGGAATGGTGGTTTAGTTTATCTTAATAAAGATGCTTTTAAATCCCTCCCTTTGTTAATACTCATGGGCTCCAAAGCTTGAGTTAGTTCCCAGGAGTAATGGATCAAGGTAAGCATAAATTATGTAAATTTGTGCCGGTGGGGTTTTAGCCATATGCCTTCTTGGTAGAATCTCCCAGTAGTTCGCAGGTTCCCCCTTATTCCGGTTTCAGTTTCTACATATTTGGAGCAGTAGATGACCTACTCAACAGTGGGTCTGGTGCAATTATTTTTGAGCCCCCCAAAGGTAACTCATTGACAAGAAACAGTAATAATATACATGCTGCTCTATATAATGATTTTGAGGATAGATAAACACTGACCTGCACTAAAAATGGCTCCTCTGCATTAGGATTAGACACATTCTGCACATGTTTAAGTATAGACTGGCTACTATGACACCCCCTCTTAGCACTTGGGCCCTGGTGCAATTGCATCTGCTGCATCAAAGGTAGTTCTGTACCTGAGTTCAGCCTTGTGTGCTATTGCTTTACTCTAGGTGGAAAAGCTTTTGGTAAAAATGCATTCTAAGTAAAAAAAAAAAAAGAAAACATAATTTAGGCTCCATCCCCAAACAGGAGACCAGCCAGTGATTAATGGGTACGTGTGACTGCTGCTCCTGATTGGCGGCTCCTGAGTGGGACTTTATCTGTGGTGCTTAAACTAATAGCTAGAATCAGTATGCAATAATGACATTGTGTAACAGCTTAGAGCATGTTATTTTTGTGTGTGCATATTGCCAACTGTTGCTAGGAAGTGTTCTCTACAGAAAAGCTTGAAGCATGGGGGCAGTGTAATACTTTGTAATATCATAGCATATTCAGTTATTTATAAATGTCGCTTAAGTTATCCAAAGTACAGAATAATTGCATTATTTCTTGATAATTTGTACAACAAACATTGGGAACATTTAATAACATCTAATTTTAGCTTAATATTGGCTTTTAGTCACGTGGTCAATAAAATCAGCAAGGTGGTGTGCCCACTAAACAGGCCCTGGGGAGAACACTAGTCTTGACCTACTACTTGTGAATATGTATTAGTATTAATAAAAAGGTTAAAAAAAACTTGTTTTGTTTTTTATCATTGCTTTATTGCAACTGCCTAACAATTATACAGTCCTGGCATGCTCTTTTGCTCCTCATACTGATGCAATGATCTTTTGCTCCTCATACTGATGCAATGATCTTCTACGCCTCATACTGATGCAATGCTCTTCTGCTCCTCATACTGATGCAGTGCTCTTCTGCGCCTCATACTGATGCAATGATCTTCTACGCCTCATACTGATGCAGTGCTCTTCTGCTCCTCATACTGATGCAGTGCTCTTCTGCTCCTCATACTGATGCAATGATCTTCTGCTCCTCATACTGATGCAATGATCTTCTGCTCCTCATACTGATGCAGTGCTCTTCTGCTCCTCATACTGATGCAGTGCTCTTCTGCTCCTCATACTGATGCAATGATCTTTTGCTCCTCATACTGATGCAATGATCTTTTGCTCCTCATACTGATGCAATGATTTTTTGCTCCTCATACTGATGCAATGATCTTCTGCGCCTCATACTGATGCAATGATCTTCTACGCCTCATACTGATGCAGTGCTCTTCTGCTCCTCATACTGATGCAATGATCTTCTGCTCCTCATACTGATGCAATGCTCTTCTGCTCCTTTTTTTTCTTTCTTTTTTTTCTTTTTCTTTTTCTAAACGTTTTTATTGAAAAAGATAAAAATAAAACATACAATTATAGAAAGCATGTCGGTAAGTGTTACAGAAAAAAAGAGAAAACGAAATGTTTAATATCTACATCATTAAACCTTACTCAGATTTATGTTCTGATCTTGTAAAGGGATAATTATCTTATACGACCGGTTTATTCCCTCCTATTCTTTCCCTTCCCTTCCACTAAATCTGTTTGAGCTTAAAATTCTAGAACTTCAATATTCAATTTAACTCTATACGTACCTACCTGAGTATTTATTTATGCCCTTAATAACAAAACAAACAAAAACAAAATTAAAAACAAAAAAAAAGGGTGAAAAAAAAAAAAAAGGGACCCATGAGGGTTAATTCCCATTCTCCCTCCATCCTCCCTATTCCTCCTCCACTCCAACCAATTGAATTATTTGAGAAATGTTCGATATGACATCCTTCCCCATATATATAATAAATTCCAACCATATGTTACTATAGGTAGCTATTCCATCCATTTTATAAAATTTAGTATCATAGGCATCCAGGATTGCTTGCTTAACTAATAGCCTTTTAATTGCTCCTATGGAGGGGATTCTATTGTTAATCCAGTTCTCAAAGATTAGTGATCTTGTAAGAATAATGACCCACCGAATGAATCTACAGTTCGAACCCCATTCTTCCTCCTTATTTAAAAAAATTGAATTTTCTACTGATATTTTAATCTTTTTCCTTGTGACCATAAAAACAAAGTAATCAATTTTGCCCCAAAGTTGTCTAATCTTGGGGCATAAATACATCATATGAATAATAATACATGGATCCTCCACCCCACATTTTTTACAATTATTTACTATCTGACTGTTCCATTTCTGTGCCATCCTTGGAGTTATATAGTCCTGGTGGACAAGTCTGAAGTGTGATTCTCTGAGTTTGGCTGATTTTGTAGTTCTCTTAATTACGTCAAAACTTTCTGGAATATCCAAACTTGCTTTAAGATTATATCTGTCCCATCTATTGGTGTATTCTCTAATAGAGCTTTCCACCATTGGGATCTGCAGAATACCATACAAAAGCGATAGTAAACCTTTTTTAATCCTAGGGCAATCTATGATCATATGTTTTTGGACAATTCTTGTTCTATACTTAGCATTTGAAGCAAATAATGTTTTGCCTGAAAAAAAAAAAACTTATCGGAAGCTGGCACCTCATATTTTTCCTGGAACTCTTTAAAGTTATATGGACATAGAGACAGGGGATTAATAAGCTGATTTATATACTCAATTTTCTTAACCCTCCAACGGTGAAACATACTGTAACTTAACCCTGGGACAAATCTGGGGTTGCCCAAAAAGGGCAATTGTTTAGAAAATGAAAAACTATGACCCGTCAGTTTCATTGCCCCTCTTCAGGCCCATATAATATCTTTGTAAAGAGGGTGTGTTTGAATCCTATTACCAAGTTCTTTATCGCATGTAAAATAAATGGTAAGTATAAGGGAGCACAGACAGCTTCTTCCATTTTGCAATTAGAGAAATTATTTGAATGTGTTAACCAGTCTAATGCATATCTAATTAATATTGCATAGTTAAAGCTTTTTAAGTTAGGTAGCGCCAGGTCCCCTTTAGCTACTGGAAGGTATTTTTTTTTTTTATCTAATCCTCTGCTTTTTCCCTTGCCACAAGAAACGCTGTATATCTTTCAAAAAAATTACACAAATCTGTAGCTTTAATCATTAACATTCTAATTGGATAAAGAATTATTGGTAGAATAAACATTTTAAGCTCTAAGTGGGTCTGCTGTATTGATTCTCTGTTAAAGTAAGATTGTCTAAGGCTAATCAAGTTAATTTTTTAATTTCTTTGCAAGGGTTGCATTTTTAAAAAAGAAAAACATTTTATTTCTTCCATTCCATTTTTTTTTTGTTTTTTCCTGTGTGGGTAGTAATTAGGGGTGGGGTTATTTTCAACTGTGTGGGCCTTGCAAGCCTATACATTTAGCACAGTAACTCTGTGAGCTTGCTCTAAGTGGGTCTGCTGTATTGATTCTCTGTTAAAGTAAGATTGTCTAAGGCTAACCAAGTTAATTTTTTAATTGCTTTGCAAGGGTTGCATTTTTAAAAAAAGAAAAACATTTTCTTTCTTCCATTCCATTTTTTTTTTTTTTCCTGTGTGGGTAATTATGGGTGGGGTTATTTTCACCTGTGTGGGCCTTGCAAGCCTATAAATTTAGCACAATAACTCTGTTGAGCTTGCTCTAAGTGGGTCTGCTGTATTGATTCTCTGTTAAAGTAAGATTGTCAAAGTATAATAGTTAGCTAACCAAGGTAGTTAGGCAAACAAGGATTTGGAGTAACCAAGGGGAAATATAATTATTTTATATTTTTAAGTTAAACCTTTTATTAAGAATGTGTGAGAATCTGCTTCAGTGTACAGCTTGCCACATGTTTGCATCACTGGAGCAGCCACTTCTGGGATTATATGTTTGTGGCAAGTGTGAGCATATTGTCTCTTTAGAAACTCGTATTGGAGATCTGGAGGAACGAATTGCAACACTGCATGAAATTCAGACACTTGAAAGGGAAATGGATAGGACTGAGCTGGTTGTTAATAGTTCTAGCAGTGGGAATGGGGATGATTCAGATGAGGAGACTCCAGGATGTAGCTGGGTCACAGTTAGAGGGCGAGGTAAAGGTAAGCGGAAGAGACGGCCAGTTCTGAGCTGGTACACCCCAATAGATTTGCCAGATTAAGTGAAGATGTTGGGGATATCAGTTCGGGGGTGGCAGTGTCAGAGAGGGCTGGTTTGCCTAGTATATTGAACAGTCCTTTAGTTGTGGAAGAGCAGCATACTATGGTGGGCAGTCCTTCAAACATGGTAGAGGGGCATACTATAGTTAACAGTCCTTCAAACATGGAAGAGGGGCATACAAGTCAGGGACTGAGGCAGATGTTGGTGGTAGGAGACTCTATTATTAGGAAGGTTGATAGGGTCATTTGTCAGCCAGATCCTTTAAATAGAACAGTTTGCTGTCTTCCAGGGGCTCGTGTTAGGCATATTGTGGAGCGTATTGATAGATTGTTAGAGGGATGTGGGTCTGATCCTGCAGTCATGGTGCATATTGATACTAATGAAGGAATCGGCGGGAGATGGAGAGTCCTAAAAAATGACTTCAGGGAATTAGGTAGCAAGCTTAAAACAAGGACCTCCAAAGTAATATTTTCTGAGATATTACCAGTGCCGTGTGCTAACTCAGTAAGGCAGAAGAAGCTAAGGTCTGTTAATTCATGGTTAAAACATGGATTGCATCTGAATGACATGGATGCTGGTGTGTTGGGGGAAAGGATGGTAGCACGTTTAGAGAACCTTTTAAACTAGGCAAAGGGGGGGAGGGTCAGTTAGAACACAATAGAACAGAGAGATCAGTCTGTGAATGTCACTCCCTTAATATCTCAAAGAAGGGATGACTTAAGAAATGTCACATTAGAAAGTATAGAGGAAAGCACACCAAGTAGCAGCAGAAAGCACATGAAAATTAAATGTATGACAATAAATGCAAGAAGCATGACAGGTAAAATGGGGGAGCTGACGCTCTTAGTTGCAGAAGAGGACTATGATGTTATCAGTATAACTGAAACTTGGTGGGATGATTCACATGACTGGGCAGTTAACTTAGAGGGTTATACTTTATTTAGGAGGGACAGGAATAATAAAAGGGGTGGAGGAATCTGCATGTATATTAAACCTAACCTTAAACCTACAATAAGGGAAGATATTTATGATACAAGTGACAATGTAGAGACCCTGTGGGTTGAAATAAAGAGTGGGGGGAAAAAAGCCTAAAAAAATATTACTAGGAACATGCTACAAGCCCCCCAACATTAGTGACCTGGAGGAAACTCAACTACTAATGCAAATAGGTAAGGCTGCTAAAAAACAGTGCTGTAATTATGGGAGATTTTAACTACCCTGAGATAAACTGGGCCAATGAAACTAGTAATTCAGCTAAGGGGGATAGATTTTTAAATGTTCTCAGGGATAACTTCTTGTCACAATTAATAGAGGAGCCAACTAGGAGTAAAGCTATATTGGATTTAGTGCTATCAAACAATACAGAGATAATATCAAACATAGAAGTCAAAGAACATTTCGCTTTTCATAAGCAGCGTCTTAAAGGTTTAACTAAGACTTTTAACTTAAAAAAAACTAAATTCAGTGATTTAAGGAAATCATTAAATATAGGTTGGGACAATGTATTTTCTAATAAAAATACAGAGGATAAATGAATAATATTTAAAACTTTGTTAAATAAATATACATATCAACAAATACCATATGGTTATAAAAATAAAAAATCAAAGCCGTTGTGGATAAATAAAAATTTGTTAAGAGAAATTAGGAAAAAACGTACAGCATTTAAATTATTCAAAGAAAATAGTACAGACTCAACATACAATATTTGAGTGTAACAATGCATGCAAAAAAGCAATCAAATTAGCCAAAATTGAAAAATTCATTGCAAAGGATTCTAAATCTAACCTTAAAAGGTTCTTCAAGTACATAAACAGCAATAAATCTAAGGATAATATAGGTACATTAAAATGCGTGGAGGATAGCATGATAAATAATGATAGGGAGAAGGCTAAGGTACTAAACCAGTTTTTTTCTTCAGTATACACAAGAGAGGAACCATTGAATGATACTTTGGAACAAAATAGAACATGGCAGTCCATACCATTACCTGGGTTATGTTTAGAGGATATCAGGAAAAAAATGGATAAGGTAAATAAAACTCCAGGCCCAGATGGAATACACCCAAGGGTGTTAAGGGAACTTAGCACTGTTATAGACAAACCTCTACTCTTAATTTTTCAAGACTCATTATCCTCAGGTATGGTACCCCAGGATTGGCGTAAAGCTGATGTGGTGCCACTCTTCAAAAAGGGAAGCAGGGATGATCCAGGAAGCTGTAGACCAGTTAGTCTGACATCAATAGTGGGGAAGATATTTGAAGGCATTATAAGGGATTATATTGATGAGCATATTTGTGTAAACAAGATTATGAGTTCTAATCAGTATGGTTTTATGAGAAATAGTTCATGCCAAACTAATCTAATTAGATTCTACGAGGAAGTAAGTAAAATATAAAGTGGAATCAGTTGATGTGATATACTTAGATTTTGCAAAGGCATTTGATACAGTGCCACATGAGAGATTAATGCACAACATTAAGGGACTGGGAATAGCTGAAAATGTTAGCTCATGGATAAATAACTGGATAAAAGATAGGGAGCAACGAGTAGTAGTAGTAAATGGATCATACTCAGATTGGACACAGGTAATCAGTGGAGTCCCCCCTCGTACCAATGCAGTGCTCTTCTGCTCCTTTGCTGGATGTGGGTAGTGAGCCAATCAGAATGACACATGTGCACAGACAATCGCTAGTGTCCAGGAGCAGACAGTGTGAAATAATAGTGCAATAATAAAGTGCCCTAACGTGGGGGGCGGAGTCAGCCACAGAGGAGACCAGACGAGTGCTCCCTGTCCAAAGCCTACATGTCTGGAGATAATAGTTGCACATAAGCTCTGATTAAGTCGAAAACCCTCAGACACTTATGTAAATACTACAGGAAGCTAAGAAAGAAATCTAGGATTTTTTAATTAGCCAGGGCGCCCATATAACATTATACGGAGAGGCAACATGGAAGACCTCCATGTGGTACTACAGACTGTACTGGCAGAATTCAAGAAGGATCTACTAGCCCAATTTCAGCGGCTCTCATACAAAATTCCACATGTGGACACTTTAATTGAGCCTAGATGCGATGAGAGACAAAAGAGAAAAGTATCATCACCAAGAAGGGATTATGAGTCGGATGCCGCTTCATTGCTCGCCCAGAGCGGTGGCGGCATAAGACTTTCATCCACATTATACAGAGAGCCTTCGGCCACCCTACCTATGAGTACTCCAAGGTCTATATCTAACCTCACTGATGATGATGGAGAGATCTGGTTGATGGGAATCTCTGTGCAGAGTCGAGGTTATGGGCCTGAAAGTCCTGCAATATCGACACAGTGGAAGTGGCAGGCATTGTCACTATATGTGACGCAGCTCGATCTTGAAGGTTTAGCGAACGGAGCTCCTTTCATTTTCAAGAAGCGATTGAGGAAGGTGATTGATTCCTGGCTCCATCTTGACAGATTGGGAACAATGCCTATCGCTGCCAAAGGGCGAGGTTCTCATTGCCCAGAACCGGTACAATGGATGCCACTGTGGGACCCAGGCGGATCTGTGTTTACGGGACTAGCTTCAAGCAGCCATAGCACTTTGCCCACAGTCTGTCACCCGCATACCTAGTTGGAACATGATGGGGAAATCCTTAGTTATGCTAAGCTTAGTTTATTTTAGGCCTGGCAACTATAAGCTAGGTCTGTATTGATCACTCATCCTGGGCAGACTGTCTTACATTGTTTTGGGACATGATCTCTTTATGCAGTGAACATCGTGCAGAGTCCTGTACATATCTGATGAGACTTTGTGTTATTTCTACAGTTCACTTCAGTTTGCCTGTTTTACAGTTAATGGTACTGTTCTACATATACTAATGTACATATACCACACGCTAGAGTGGAGTTATACTTGCTGACTTTCAACATATTACCCTGTTTCTGCCAATCCACAGGGCTCTATATGTTCCATATGATCCTCGATTTATATGTCAAGCTACAGCTTAGTCTAATGTTAAGGTATATTTACCTCTAGATACAATAGCAAAATGATGTGTCAATGTTTTACCATGTCCCATGTTTATTGCTCTATGTTCTCTTCAAGAGTATATGGGTCAGTTTTTATGGCTTACAGATAAAAAGTTCACTAGTTCTATTTGTGTTTCCCTACCATGTTTATTAGTTATAGCAGTGTTTAAAGGCTGGTGTTCCTCTGCTGATCTAGCTTAACTACTAAAGGGTGCATGAGATCATTGCAGGTTCTATAGCCATTATATGTCCTAGAGGTATTCATTTTCACCTATATCCTATATACTTTAATATTACTAATCTCAATGGTACCTTTTTCCTCTCTATTACACTATGCTACTGCATTAATAGTACCTATGGGTAAGAGTAAAATGGTCACCAATCACCTTCTATGTCTGCAAACTTTTTGTGAGTCATTGTGAGACAGGACATAGTTTTTTCTAGCCCAATTTAGAGTAACTCACATCTAGAGCAATTCATTGTAATGATCTGAGAGTACATAGCTTGAGTACTGGTATTTTACCCAAATATTATATAGTGGTATTAGTCATTATGTCCTATTGGCCATATGCCCCTAGTCTATATATGACCCTTTTAAAACTTCTAGGATTGTGACTAACATAATAGCATACCTCTGTTGTTACTGGACATGGTAATGCATATTCATTGAACCTAAGGTATGTTCAAACATTTATGAATATGCTTATACTGTACTTTGTATGATTAGTACTGTTTGGGGGAGAACTTTTTTTTTTACCGGTAAAGGGTTATTATTTACTGTTTGCACTGAATTGTTAGAATGGTTGTGTTTGTCCTGATGGGCTGTTACTACATTAGCTAGGTTAGACGAATGTCAAGACTTGAGGATTTGTTGAAAATATGCCTATATTTTTGATGCAAAATGCTAAATTCCTACTCTAGCACCTAACTCATAGTATTAATAGTGACTTAAAATAGTTTGGTCGCTCATAACAGAAAGTTAAAAAATTATATTTTTACTGTGACAGATGAATATCAGACTATCTATTCGTATCTCCATGTGTTCATAGGTTTTAGAATTTTGGCTCCGCCCTCCCTCAGATTTAGTTTACTGAGTAAACATAGGAACGTAGATTCCCTAGAACTCTCCCCAATTATTTATTGTATAGTTGTTGCAATATAGCGGCTTTAGATATCCCCACCCTTAATCATTCTCTATGACACAACTAAAATTGGATAGTACTACTCCCATGTGTTTATATTTCTCTTTTTTTTTTTTCTGGTCCAAATGTGACTACCTAATGGTCTAGGAAACAATATGTCATAGATATAAAAGAGGTCAGAAATCAAATATACAGGACCTATATATATATATTTCCAAACGCATGTGTTTATTATTATTTTTTTCTAATATGTTTATCTCCTATGTATTTTGGATATGAACTACGGGCTGCATTAGATAGTTACAACATTGTGTAGGTTTATGCCTGTGTCTATAAGTGTCCTGTAAGATTGTTTATGTTTATAAGATGTTTGACCTCAATAAAAATTATAAATTAAAAAAAAAAGTGCCCTAGCGTATTACAATGTGTTGTTGTTGCAGTACTATGTCTTGCTATTTGCTGATACTGTGTTTTTGTACACAGACTTGTTCTTACATTCAGCACTTGCCCATACTTAAAGGGATAGTAAAGTCCAAATTAAACTTTCTAATTTACTTTTTTAATCAAATTTGCTTTGTTTTCTTGATATTCTTAGTTGAAAGCTAAACCTAGGTAGGCTCGTGTGCTAATTCCTAAGCCCTTGAAGGCTGCCTCTGCATTTGACAGTTTTTCACAGCTAGAGGGCGTTAGTTCATGTGTGCCATATAGATAATATTGTGCTCATGCACGTGAAGTTATATAAGAGTCAGCACTAATAGCGTGAAATGCAAGTTGTACGTAAGATTTGAGATGAGACAGTAAGGATTAGAAACAAGGTAAATACACAGGTAAAAAGTATATTTCTTTCCTAAAATATGGAGAGTCCACATTGTAATTTAATTACTAGTGGGAATATCACTCTTGGCCAGCAGGAGGAGGTAAAGAGCACCACAGCTGTTGTCACCCCCTACCTATAATCCCCAGTCATTCTATTTTCCTCTGTCAATGGAGGAGGTGAAGTTTGGTGTCTGAAGAAATTAATTCCTTTTTCGTGTACTTTTCCCTGCAAGCAAGAATTTGGGTTTAGCTGAGTCCACGTCAATCTCTTCAGTAGAGTAGTGGTGGCTTTCTTTTTCTACAGGTCTCTGTAAGGAGTTTGTTTCCTTTCACGCCTTGTGAGCTGTCTCCCTGCCGGACAACTAGACTGCAGGTAAGTGCTGTTGTCTTCTAGGTCTTGGAGACTTGCACTTCAGAAGAATATGTCATACAGTAGATAGGGACATTTTTAAAATCCTTTATACAGGATTCTCTTTGGCAGTGGGCAGGCACATTATGTATGCTGAGGGGTTAATCTTCCCTTTATTGGGACGTTTTTCCTCTTTGGGCTAATTTTGTTGAAATACTTTTATTAGTTTGTGTGTGGCTTATGTTTTATACACGGATTTATGTATAAACTTACAATTTGGCAGTTGGTTTTCTTTGCTTGCTTAGCTAGAACAGACTAACTGACAGACAAACTGCTTGAGTTTGAAACCAGCTGCAGCTACTTGCATATAATGTTGTAGGCAGAGGGAAACGCACGCCATTTGGCAGCCAAATTGTGGTATTAAAGGGACAGTCTACGCCAAAATTTTTCTTATTTAAAAAGATAGATAATCCCTTTATTACCCATTCCGCAGTTTTGTATAACCAACACAGTTATATTAATATACTTTTTACCTCTGTGATTATCTAAGCCTCTGCAGACTGCCCCTTATCTAAGTGCTTTTGACAGACATGCAGTGTAGTCAATCAGTGAAGACTCCTAAATAACTTCACGGGAGTGAGCACAATGTTATCTATATGACACACATGAACTAACACTATCTAACTGTGAAAAACTTTCAAAATGCTCTGAGCTAAGAGGCGGTTTTCAACGGTTTAGAAATCAGTTTGAGCCTACCTAGGTTTAGCTTTTCAAAAATACCACCAAGGGAACAAAGCAAATTTGATGATAAAAGTAAATTGGAAAGTTGTTTAAAATTGCCTGCCCTATCTAAATCATGAACGTTTAGTTTGGACTTTACTGTCCCTTTAAAAATTCTTAAAGTGACAGTGTATTTAAAAAATTTCTACAATTTGGGGAATTTTTTTATTTATTATTATGGACATGTACCAAGACTGTATTTTTTGACAAATGCTTGTTATGCCTAGAGGCACAAATTGTTTTGCCTATGCAATTATGTGCTGCATGCTTAGCTAGAACACTTCAATTTAAAGATAAATTGTTGCCCCCTGAGCCCAATGTCACTCAGGATGATGCTGTTCAGGCAATGCCACAGCTTTCTTTTCAAACGTCCCAAGCCTCTATGGCATCACATACAGTGCCCTGCAGTTCCTCTCAGCCTCCTGGAGGAGTTTATTTGCCTGCAGATTTTGCTGCACAGTTATCTTCTGCGGTATCTGCAGCATTATTTGCTTTTCCTATGCTGGGAAAATGCAAGAGGAAAATTAGACATTCAGATAGTAAGGTTTCTGTTCCACCTACTGCTATGCAGGTTGCCCTCCCTCATAAGTCTGATGAGAAAGATACGCCAGTAGCCTCTGAGGGTAAAATCTCAGATTCGGACAGTATTATTCCTTCATCTGATACTGAAGAAGTAAACTTTTGTGTACTGTTAAAGGAGGTATTGGCTACTTTGGACGACTCTGATACTTCTGTCATTGTCAACCCTAAGAAGTCTAGTAAACCATAATAAATACTATGATGTTCCTTCCTCTGTGGAAGTTTTTCCTGTCCCAGCCTGTGAGATAGAGCTTATTTCACAGGAATGGGAGAAACCAGGGATTCCTTGGCGCACGGTGCCTAAAGATGAAGGGGCTATTTCTACTCTGACTAAGAGCACTACGATACCTATAGAGGATAGCTGCTCCTTTAAGGATCCCATGGACAAAAAGCTGGAAGCTTATTTGAAGAAGATGTATGTTCATCAAGGTCTTCAATGGCAACCTGCAGTTTGTATTGCCACAGTAGCAAGTGCGGCATGTTATTGGTGCAACGCCTTGTCTGAATCAATTTTAGCATTGACTCCGTTGGAGGAGATACAAGATAGGATTAAGGCTCTCAAACTAACCAATTCCTTTATTTATGATGCTAACATGCAAGTTATTAGACTGGGAACCAAGATGTCTGGCTTCACTGTCCTAGCCAGCAGGGCATTGTGGCTAAAATCTTGGTCAGCTGATGTTACCTCTAAGTCCAAGCTTCTGGTGCTTCCTTACAAGGGGAAGACCTTGTTCGGACCTGGTCTGGCAGAAATAATTTCTGATATTACGGGTGGAAAAGGGTCTTTTCTACAGCAAGACAAGAAGAACAGACTCAAAGGACGTCAAAGTAATTTTCGTTCCTTTCATAACTTCAAAGGTCAAAAGTCTTCCTCTCCCTCTTCCAGACAGGAGCAGTCCAAGTCTTCTTGGAAGTCCAATCAGTCTTGGAATAATGGGACGCAATCAAAGAAACCCTCAGTGGAGTCTAAGTCAGCATGAAGGTCAGCCCCCAGTCCCGGTTCACATCCAGTGGGGTGCAGACTTTCCCTGTTTTGTCAAGCGTGGAGATGAGATGTCCCCAGATCCTTGGGCTGTGGACATAGTATCTCAGGGTTACAAAATAGAATTCAAAACTTTCCCTCCCAGGGGCAGATTCCACCTCTCAAGATTATCTGCAGACCAGGTAAAAAGAGAGGCATTCTTGAACTGCGTTCAGGACCTATCCTCCCTGGGAGTGATTGTTCTAGTTCCAGTAAGGGAACAGGGTCTAGGATTCTATTCAAATCTGTTCATGGTTCTCAAAAATGAGGGAATTTTTTGACCCTCTACAGCTGACTCTGCAAGTTGTAGACGACTCTACAAGTGTCTCAGGGTACCGTCCTTCAAAATGGAAACCATTTGTTCCATTCTTCCTTTGGAAAAGAGTTCCCTTGTTCTAGCTACAAGGGTTTTCATAGGGACAATAATAGATTCCCTATCTATGAAAAATTTTCTGACGGAGGTCAGAAAATCCAAAATTCTCTCCTCTTGCCTCTCTCTTCAGTCTACTGTTCGGCTATCAGTGGCTCAATGTATGGAGGTAATTGGTTTGATGGTCGCTTCCATGGATATCATTCCCTTTGCTCGATTCCATTTGAGAGCTCTGCAATTATGCATGCTCAGACAATGGAAAGGAGACCATTTAGATCTGTTTAGATGATAGATCTAGACCAGTCAACAAGAGACTCTCTCCCGTGGTGGCTTTCTCAGGACCATCTGTCTCAGGGCACATGCTTCCGGAGACCTTCCTGGTCCTGGGTGATTGTGACCATGGACGACAGCCTGCTAGGCTGGGGAGAAGTCTGGGACTCGTTAAAGGCGCAGGGACTATGGACTCAGGAGGAGTCTGCTCTCCCCATAAACATCTTGGAGTTGAGAGCAATTTACAATGCCCTGATGGCTTGGCTTCAATGTTCCTCAGCCCGGTATATCTGGTTTCATTCTGACAACATCACCTCAGTGGCTTACAACAACCACCAGGGAGGAACTCAGAGTTCCTTAGCCATGAAGAAGATGGCACGGATTATTCAGTGGGTGGAAGCTCACCATTGTTGTCTATCTGCCATCCACATTCCTGGAGTGGACAACTGGGAAGCGGATTTCCTGAGCAGACAGACATTTCATCCCGGGGAGTGGGCTCTCCATCCGGAGGTGTTCTCCAGGTTAACCCTCAAATGGGGGGTGCCAAAGTTGGATCTGATGGTGTCTTGGCAGAACGACAGGCTTCCAAGGTATGGTTCAAGGTCAAGAGATCCTCAGGCAGCTCTGATAGATGCTCTGGCGGTTCCTTGGGATTTCAGTCTAGCATACCTGTTTGCTCCGTTTTGCGCTCCTTCCACAAGTTATTGCTCATATCAAACGAGAGAGCATCTGTAATTCTAATAGCTCCTGCATGGTCTCGCAGGATCTGGTATGCAGACCTAGTGAAGATGTCTTCTCAGCCGCCTTGGAGGTTGCCTCTGAGGAAGGACCTTCTAACTCAGGATTCATTCCTCCATCCAAATCTCGTTTCTCTGAAGCTGACTGCTTGGAGATTGAACTCTTAGTTTTGTCTAAGCATGGAAATTCGGAGTTGGTCATTGAGACCATGATCCAGGCTCTCAAGCCTGTAACTCGAAAAATTTACCATAAGGTATGGCGTAAATACCTTTATTGGTGTGATTCTAAGGGCTACTCTTGGAGTAGGGTCAGGATTCCTATAATTTTGTCTTTTCTCCAGGAAGGTCTGGAGAAAGGGTTGTCAGTTAGTTCTCTGAAAGGTCAGATTTCTGCATTATCTATTTTGTTACACAAGCGTCTGGTGGATGTGCCAGATGTTCAATCTTTTTATCAGGCCCTGGTCAGAATCAGGCCTATGTTTAAAACTGTTGCTCCTCCTTGGAGCCTTAATATTGTTAAAGTTTGAGCCAATGCATTCCATAGATATTAAGTTGCTATCTTGGAAGGTTTTCTTTCTTATTGCTATTTCTTCTGCTTGGAGAGTTTCGGAACTCTCGGCTTTGCAGTGTGATTTGCCTTACCTTATCTTTCATGCAGCTAAGGCGGTTCTTCGTACTAAATTGGGGTTTCTTCCTAAAGTGGTTTCAGATAGAAATAATAATCAGGAAATTGTTGTTCCTTCTCTCTGTCCCAATCCTTCTTTTCATTAAGAACGTCTGTTGCACAACTTGGATATTGTGCGCGCTCTAAAACTCCACCTATAGGCGACTAAGGATTTTTGCCAGTCTTCTGCCCTGTTTGTTTGTTTCTCAGGAAAGCATAAGGGTCAGAAGGCTACTTCTACTTCTCTTTCCCTCTGGTTGAGAAGTATAATTTGTTTTGCTTATGAGACTGCTGGACAGCAGCCTCCTGAGAGAATTACAGCTCATTTCACTAGGGCTTTCAAAGATGAAGCTTCTGTGGAACAGCTTTGAAAGGCTGCAACTTGGTCCTCTCTGCATACTTTTCCAAATTTTCCAAATTTGATAATTTTGCCTCGGCTGAGGCCTCTTTTTGGAAAAAGGTTCTTCAAGTGGTGGTGTCTTCTGTTTAGGTTATCTGTCTTGTTCTCCCTCCCTGTTCATTCTCTGTCCTCTAGCTTGGGTATTGGTTCCCACTAGCTATTGGAATGACGTTGTGGACTCTCCATATCTTAGGAAAGAAAACAAAATTTATGCTTACCTGATAACTGTCTTTATAAAAGGTCGGGTCGTGGACTCTCCATATCCGGAAAGAAAGAAATTTATTTTTAATTAAACCTCAGGCACCTCTACACCTTTGTGTTATTCTTTTTCCATTTCCCTTCAGTCGAATGACTGGGGATTATGGGTAGGGGAGTGACACTTAACAGCTTTGCTGTGGTGCTCTTTGTCTCCTCCTTCTGGCCAGGAGTGATATTCCCACTAGTAATTGAATGACATTGTAGACTCTCCATATCCGGAAAGATAGAAATGTATCAGGTAAGCATACATTTTGTTTTTTAGAACATTGTTGAATATGTAAAACTGGGTAATAAAGGGATTATCTGCCTTTTTAAACAATAACATTTTTGGTGTTTACTGTCCCTTTAATTGTGAAGGACTTTTTTGAGACATTGAGAATGCTGTATACTTAAAGGGGCATGAAAGTGAAAATGAAGCTTTCATGATTCACATAGAGCAGCAATTTTAAGAATTTTTTAATTTCACTTCTACTAATAAATGTACTTTGTTTTCTTAGTATCATTTGTTGAAAAGGATACCTGGGTATGCTTAGGAGTAGCAATGCACTACTGGAGGCTAGCTGCAGATTGGTGGCTAAACCCTTTGTTTCTTGTCATTTGCTCACAAGCTATCTCCATATGCTTTCAAATCCCTTTTCAGGGTTTAGTCACAGTTTTATACAGGCAATAGTGCAATGATAAAATGATACAGCCTTTTCTTTTTGCACAAATGTCCCTTTCGGTAAAATTCTAATCCAGCTGCGAGTGAAGTGAATAACATTAGAAGTGCGTGTGACCAGTAGTTATGTCTTAGTGACTGAAGCTGTCTATAGTGCAAATGCAGCATTTAAAGGGAAAGTCAAGTCCCAAAAAAACTTTCATGATTTAAATAGGGCATGCAATTTTAAACAACTTCCCAATTTACTTTTATCACCAATTTTGCTTTGTTCTCTTGGTATTCTTAGTTGAAAGCTAAACCTAGGAGGTTCATATGCTAATTTCTTAGACCTTGAAGACTGCCTCTAATCTGAATACATTTTGACCACTAGAGGGCATTAGTTCACATGTTTCATATAGATAACATTGAGCTCATGCATGTAAAGTGACCTAGGAGTGAGCACTGATTGGCTAAACTGCATGTCTGTCAAAAGAACTGAAATAAGGGGGCAGTCAGCAAAGGCTTAGATACAAGATAATTACAGAGGTAAAACGTGAATTATAACTGTGTTGGATATGCAAAACTGGGGAATGGGTAATAAAGGGATTATCTTTCTTTTTAAACAACAAAAATTCTGGTGTTGACTGTCCCTTTAACGGCACCTAAACATTTTATATCCGCAAAATGCCTCTATAAAAATATGTATTAAACACATTTAAACTGTCATTGCATTGTTTTGCATGCCAGGGACATACCTTTTTTAAAGCCTTCTCTGCTGATACCAGTTACTGACACACACAAATCAGCTGCTGCAATGATCAAATAACATAATTTATGTAAGAACTTACCTGATAAATTAATTTCTCTTGCAAGATGTATCGAGTCCACGGATTCATCCATACTTGTGGGATATTCTCCTTCCTTACAGGAAGTGGCAAAGAGAGCACCCACAGCAGAGCTGTCTATATAGCTCCTCCCTTAGCTCCACCCCCCAGTCATTCTCTTTGCCTACTCTAAGTACTAGGAAGGGTAAAGTGAGTGCGGTGACAAAAATGTTAGTTTTTTATTTTCTCAAGCAAAAGTTTGTTATTTTAAATGGTACCGGTGTGTACTATTCACTCTCTGGCAGAAAAAGGATGAAGATTTCTGCAAGGAGGATGATGATCTTAGCACTTTGTAACTAACATCCACTGCTGTTCTCACAAGGGCTGAGGAGTACAGGAAAACTTCAGTTGGGGGAATGGTTTGCAGGCTAAGCTGCATTGAGGTATGTTCAGTCAATTTTTTTCTAGACAGACTGTGATAATTCTAGAAAAGGCTGGCAATATCCCCATGAGGGAAGGGTAAGCTGTATTCAGACACTTAGTATAGAATCCCAGCTTGCATAAAGGGCTCATTTGTTATTGGTGACACTTATAGGAAAAAACGTTTTTTTTTATTGAAAACTTAACGTTTTTTGAGGGACTTTAAGGGGTCATTGTGGCTTATTTAAGGGTTATTAAGCCACATGGCTAGTTTAGAAACACTTTGATGTGTTTCTTTTAGGCCCCACTAATATCGAGTGAGGTGGGAGGGGCCTATTTTCGCGCCTCAGTTGCGCAGTTTCTTTTACTCAGAAGACATCAAGCTGCTTCTCCAGAGGGTCTTGCTGTGTTTGAGGGCCTAAAAGAAGGTTTTTCCCCACAAATCTATCTTAAAGGGCAGGTAGGCACCACAGCAGAGCTGTGGCAAGGTGCTGAATGTTTTTATACCGGTTTTTGGCGTTTTGTCAATCCGGTTTTTACATTGAGGGCTTAATCGTTTATTTGTCTGGCTGTGAAAACTTACTAAGGCTTTATGATACTACTGTAAAAATTTCGTAAAGTTTACTGCTTTTTTTACACTGTTTTGCAGAGTTTGTGCATCTTTTTTTCTCTTAAAGGCACAGTACCGTTTTTTTCTAAGTATTATTTACTTTGACTAAAGTGTTTTCCAAGCTAGCCTGTTTAGAAGCCATTGTGGAACCCCCTCTTAGAATGTGTCCCACTTGCACTGATATGTCTATAAATTATAAAGAGCATATTATAGCACTTAAAAATATAGCAATAGATGATTCTCAGACAGAAGGAAATGAGGTTATGCCATCTAGCTCTCCCCAAGTGTCACAACCAGTAACGCCCGCACAAGTGACGCCAAGTACCTCTAGTGCGTCGACTTCATTTACTTTACAAGACATGGCCACGTTATGAATACAACCCTCACAGAGGTTTTATCTAAACTGCCTGGTTTACAAGGAAAGCGTGACAGCTCTGGGTTAAGAACAAATGCTGAGCCTTCTGACGCTTTAGTAGCCGTATCCGATATACCCTCACAATGTTCTGAAGTAGGGGTAAGGGATTTGCTATCTGAGGGAGAGATTTCTGACTCGGGAAAGACGCTCCCTCAGACAGATTCTGATATGAAGGCCTTTAAATTTAAGATTGAACACCTCCGCTTGTTGCTCAGGGAGGTATTAGCGACTCTGGATGATTGTGACCCTATAGTGGCCCCAGAGAAATTGTGTAAAATGGACAAATACTTAGAGGTTCCTGTTTACACTGATGTTTTTCCAGTCCCTAAGAGGATTGCGAATATTGTTACTAAGGAGTGGGATAGACCAGGTATACCATTCCCTCCCCCTCCTGTTTTTAAGAAAATGTTTCCCATATCTGACACCATGCGGGACTCGTGGCAGACGGTTCCTAAGGTGGAGGGAGCTATTTCTACTCTTGCTAAGCGTACAACTATACCTATCGAAGACAGTTGTGCTTTCAAAGATCCTATGGATAAAAAAAATTAGAGGGTCTCCTAAAGAAAATTTTTGTTCATCAAGGTTTTCTTCTCCAACCTATTGCGTGCATTGTTCCTGTAACTACTGCAGCTGCTTTCTGGTCCGAGGCTCTAGAAGAGGCTCTTCAGATGGAGACTCCATTAGAGGATATTATGGATAGAATTAAGGCCCTTAAATTGGCTAATTCTTTCAGTACAGATGCCGCTTTCCAACTGGCTAAATTAGCGGCAAAGAATTCAGGTTTTGCCATTTTAGCACGCAGGGCTTTATGGCTTAAGTCCTGGTCTGCTGATGTGTCATCAAAATCTAAACTTTTGAACATCCCTTTCAAAGGAAAGACCCTATTCGGGCTTGAACTGAAAGAGATTATTTCAGACATCACTGGAGGGAAAGGCCATGGCCTCCCTCAGGATAAAACAAATAAAATGAGGACCAAACAAAATAATTTTCGTTCCTTTCGGAACTTCAAAGGTGGTCCCGCTTCAGCTTCCCCTGCTGCAAAGCAAGAGGGGAATTTTGCCCCATCCAAGTCAGTCTGGAGACCTAACCAGGCTTGGAACAAGGGTAAACAGGCCAAGAAGCCTGCTGCTGCCTCCAAGACAGCATGAAGGGGTAGCCCCCAATCCGGGACCGGATCTAGTAGGGGGCAGACTCTCTCTCTTCGCTCAGGCTTGGGCAAGAGATGTTCACGATTCCTGGGCTTTAGAAATTGTATCCCAGGGATATCTTTTGGACTCCCAAGGGGGAGATTTCACATTTCTCAATTGTCTGCAAACCAGACAAAGAGAGAGGCGTTCTTACGCTGTGTAGAAGACCTACATACCATGGGAGTGATCCGCCCAGTTCCAAAAGCGGAACAAGGGCTAGGGTTTTACTCAAACCTGTTTGTGGTTCCCAAAAAAGAGGGAACTTTCAGACCAATCTTGGATCTCAAAATTCTAAACAAATTCCTCAGAGTACCATCATTCAAGATGGAGACTATTCGGACTATTCTACCTCTGATCCAGGAGGGTCAATATATGACTACTGTGGCCTTAAAGGATGCGTTTCTACACATCCCTTTTCACAGAGATCATCATCAATTCCTCAGATTCACCTTTCTGGACAGGCATTACCAGTTTGTGGCCCTTCCTTTCGGGTTGGCCACGGCTCCCAGAATTTTCACAAAGGTGCTAGGGTCCCTTTTGGCAGTTCTAAGACTGCGGGGCATAGCAGTGGCGCCTTATCTAGACAACATCTTAATTCAGGCGTCGACTTTCCAGCTAACCAAGTCTCACACGGACATCGTCTTGGCTTTTCTGTGATCTCACGGGTGGAAGAGTTCTCTCCTCCCTCTCACAAGAGTTTCCTTACTAGGGACTCTGATAGACTCGGTAGAAATGAAAATATTTCTGACGGAGGTCAGAAAATCAAAACTCTTAGGCCTAGATTTAGAGTTGGGCGGTAGCTGTCAAAACCAGCGTTAGAGGCTCCTAACGCTGGTTTTGGGCTACCGCTGGTATTTAGAGTCAGTCATTAAAGGGTCTAACGCTCACTTTCCAGCCGCGACTTTTCCATACCGCAGATCCCCTTACGTCAATTGCGTATCCTATCTTTTCAATGGGATCTTTCTAACGCCGGTATTTAGAGTCGTGGCTGAAGTGAGTGTTAGAAATCTAACGACAAAACTCCAGCCGCAGAAAAAAGTCAGTAGTTAAGAGCTTTCTGGGCTAACGCCGGTTTATAAAGCTCTTAACTACTGTGCTCTAAAGTACACTAACACCCATAAACTACCTATGTACCCCTAAACCGAGGTCCCCCACATCACCGCCACTATATTTAAATTTTTTAACCCCTAATCTTCCGCTCCGTACACTGCCGCCAACTACGTTATCCCTATGTACCCCTAATCTGCTGCCCCTAACACCGCCGACCCCTATATTATATTTATTAACCCCTAATCTGCCGCCCCCAACGTCGCCTCCACCTACCTACACTTATTAACCCCTAATCTGCCGCTCCGTACACCACCGCCACCTACATTATAGCTATGTACCCCTAATCTGCTGCCCCTAACACCGCCGACCCCTATATTATATTTATTAACCCCTAATCTGCCCCCCTCAACATCGCCTCCACCTGCCTACACTTATTAACCCCTAATCTGCCGAGCAGACCGCACCGCTACTATAATAAAGTTATTAACCCCTAATCCGCCTCACCCCCGCCTCAATAACCCTATAATAAATAGTATTAACCCCTAATCTGCCCTCCCTAGCATCGCCGACACCTAACTTCAATTATTAACCCCTAATCTGCCGACCGAATCTCGCCGCTACTGTAATAAATGGATTAACCCCTAAAACTAAGTCTAACCCTAACACTAACACCCCCCTAAATTAAATATAATTTAAATCTAACGAAATAAATTAACTCTTATTAAATAAATTATTCCTATTTAAAGCTAAATACTTACCTGTAAAATAAACCCTAATATAGCTACAATATAAATTATAATTATATTATAGCTATTTTAGGATTTATATTTATTTTACAGGTAACTTTGTATTTATTTTAACCAGGTACAATAGCTATTAAATAGTTAAGAACTATTTAATAGCTAAAATAGTTAAAATAATTACAAAATTACCTGTAAAATAAATCCTAACCTAAGTTACAATTAAACCTAACACTACACTATCAATAAATAAATTAAATAAAATACCTCCAATTACCTACAATTAAACCTAACACTACACAATCAATACATTAATTAAATACAATACCTACAAATAACTACAATTAAATAAACTAACTAAAGTACAAAAAATAAAAAAGAACTAAGTTACAAAAAATAAAAAAATATTTACAAACATTAGAAAAATATTACAACAATTTTAAACTAATTACACCTACTTTAAGCCCCCTAATAAAATAACAAAGACACCCAAAATAAAAAAAAATGCCCTACCCTATTCTAAATTAAAAAAAGTTCAAAGCTCTTTTACCTTACCAGCCCTTAAAAGGACCTTTTGTGGGGCAAGCCCCAAAGAATTCAGCTCTTTTGCCTGTAAAAAAAAAACATACAATACCCCCCCAACATTACAACCCACCACCCACATACCCCTAATCTAACCCAAACCCCCCTTAAATAAACCTAACACTAAGCCCCTGAAGATCTTCCTACCTTATCTTCACCTCGCCGGTTATCACCGATCGGTCCTGGCTCCGAAATCTTCATCCAACCCAAGCGGGGGCTGGCGATCCATAATCCTGTGGCTGAAGAGGTCCAGAAGAGGCTCCAAAGTCTTCATCCTATCCGGGAAGAAGAGACGATCCAGACCGGCAACCATCTTGATCCAAGCGGCATCTTCTATCCTCATCCGATGAGGAACGGCTCCATCGTGAAGACCTCCAGCGCGGATCAATCTTCTTCCTCCGACGTCCAACTGAAGAATGACGGTTCCTTTAAGGGACATCATCCAAGATGGCGTCCCTCGAATTCCGATTGGCTGATAGGATTCTATCAGCCAATCGGAATTAAGGTAGGAAAATTCTGATTGGCTGATGGAATCACCCAATCAGAATCAAGTTCAATCCGATTGGCTGATCCGATCAGCCAATCAGATTGAGCTCGCATTCTATTGGCTGATCGGAACAGTTAGTTAGTTTATTTCATTGTATTTATTTGTAGATATTATATTTAATTAATGTATTGATAGTGTAGTGTTAGGTTTAATTGTAGGTAATTGTAGGTATTTTATTTAATTAATTTATTGATAGTGTAGTGTTAGGTTTAATTGTAACTTAGGTTAGGATTTATTTTACAGGTAATTTTGTAATTATTTTAACTATTTTAGATATTAAATAGTTCTTAACTATTTAATAGCTATTGTACCTGGTTAAAATAAATACAAAGTTACCTGTAAAATAAATATAAATCCTAAAATAGCTATAATATAATTATAATTTATATTGTAGCTATATTAGGGTTTATTTTACAGGTAAGTATTTAGCTTTAAATAGGAATAATTTATTTAATAAGAGTTAATTTATTTCGTTAGATTTAAATTATATTTAACTTAGGGGGGTGTTAGGGTTAGACTTAGCTTTAGGGGTTAATCCATTTATTACAGTAGCGGCGAGATTCGGTCGGCAGATTAGGGGTTAATAATTGAAGTTAGGTGTCGGTGATGTTAGGGAGGGCAGATTAGGGGTTAATACTATTTATTATAGGGTTATTGAGGCGGGAGTGAGGCGGATTAGGGGTTAATAACTTTATTATAGTAGCGGTGCGGTCCGCTCGACAGATTAGGGGTTAATAAGTGTAGGCAGGTGGAGGCGACGTTGAGGGGGGCAGATTAGGGGTTAATAAATATAATATAGGGGTCGGCGGTGTTAGGGGCAGCAGATTAGGGGTACATAGCTATAATGTAGGTGGCGGTGGTGTACGGAGCGGCAGATTAGGGGTTGATAATAATATGCAGGGGTCAGCGATAGCGGGGGCGGCAGAATAGGGGTTATTACGTGTAAGGTTAGGGGTGTTTAGACTCGGGGTACATGTTAGAGTGTTAGGTGCAGACTTAGGAAGTGTTTCCCCATAGAAAACAATGGGGCTGCGTTAGGAGCTGAACGCAGCTTTTTTGCAGGTTTTTAAGCTCAACCAGCCCCATTGTTTCCTATGGGGGAATCGTGCACAAGCACGTTTTTGAAGCTAGCCGCGTCCGTAAGCACCGCTGGTATCTAGAGTTGCAGTGGCATTAAATTATGCTCTATGCTCCCTTTTTGGAGCCTAACACACTGAAAACCCAGCCATTCTGTGAACTCTAAATACCAGCGGTATTTAAAAGGTGCGTGGGAAAAAAAGCACGCCTAGCTAACGCACCCCTTTGGCCGCAGAACTGGGGTGCAGTCTGGAACTCCCTGAAAGCACAGGGCTTATGGTCTCAGGAGGAAACTCTCCTCCCGATAAACATTCTAGAACCGAGAGCGATATTCAATGCGCTTCAGGCGTGGCCTCAGCTAGCTGCGGCCAAATTCATCAGATTTCAGTCGGACAACATCACATCTGTAGCTTATATCAATCATCAAGGAGGAACACGGAGTTCTCTAGCGATGATGGAGGTAACCAAAATAATCCGATGGGCGGAGACTCACTCTTGCCATCTTTCAGCAATCCATATCCCAGGGGTAGAGAACTGGGAGGCGGATTTCCTAAGTCGTCAGACTTTTCATCCGGGGGAGTGGAAGCTCCATCCGGAAGTATTTGCCCAGCTGACTCAGCTATGGGGCACACCAGAAGTGGATCTGATGGCGTCCCGTCAGAACACTAAGCTTCCTTGTTACGGGTCCAGGTCCCGGGATCCCCAGGCGGTACTGATAGATGCTCTAGCAGTGCCCTGGCACTTCAATCTGGCCTATGTATTTCCACCGTTTCCTCTCCTCCCACGTCTGGTTGCCAGAATCAAGCAGGAGAGAGCTTCGGTGATTCTGATAGCACCTGCGTGGCCACGCAGGACTTGGTATGCAGATCTAGTGGACATGTCATCTGTTCCACCGTGGACTCTGCCAATGAGGCAGGACCTTCTAATCTAAGGTCCATTCAAGCATCCAAATCTAATTTCTCTGCGTCTGACTGCTTGGAGATTCTAGCAAAGCGTGGTTTCTCTGAGTCGGTCATTGATACCCTGATTCAAGCTAGAAAGCCTGTCACGAGGAAAATCTATCATAAGATATGGCGCAAATATCTTTATTGGTGTGAATCCAAGGGTTACTCATGGAGTAAGATTAGGATTCCTAGAATATTGTCTCTTCTCCAAGAAGGATTGGAGAAGGGATTATCAGCTAGTTTCTTTAAAGGACAGATATCTGCTTTGTCTATTCTTTTACACAAGCGTCTGGCAGATGTTCCAGACGTTCAGGCGTTTAGTCAGGCTTTAGTTAGAATCAAGCCTTTGTTTAAAACTGTTGCTCCGCCATGGAGTTTAAATTTAGTTCTTAAAGTTCTTCAAGGGGTTCCGTTTGAACCTATGCATTCCATAGATATTAAGCTTCTATCTTGGAAAGTTCTGGTTTTAGTAGCTATCTCTTCGGCTCGAAGAGTTTCTGAATTATCTGCTTTACAGTGTGACTCATCTTGTTTTCCATGCAGATAAGGTGGTTTTGCGTACCAAACCTGGATTCCTTCCTAAGGTTGTTTCTAATAGGAATATCAATCAGGAAATTATTGTTCCTTCACTGTGTCCTAATCCTTCTTCAAAGAAGGAAGGCCGGTTGCACAATCTTGATGTGGTTCGTGTTTTAAAGTTCTACTTACAAGCAACCAAAGATTTCCATCAAACATCTTCATTGTTTGTTGTTTATTCTGGTAAGCGGAGAGGTCAAAAGGCTACGGCTACCTCTCTTTCTTTTTGGCTGAAAAGCATCATCCGTTTGGCTTATGAGACTGCTGGCCAGCAGCCTCCTGAAAGGATTACTGCTCATTCTACTAGAGCAGTGGCTTCCACATGGGCTTTTAAAAATGAGGCTTCTGTTGAACAGATTTGTAAGGCGGCAACTTGGTCTTCGCTTTATACTTTTTCCAAATTTTCCAAATTTGATACTTTTGCTTCTTCGGAGGCTATTTGTGGGAGAAAGGTTCTACAAGCAGTGGTGCCTACCGTTTAAGGTACCTGTCTTGTCCCTCCCTTCATCCGTGTCCTAAAGCTTTGGTATTGGTATCCCTCAAGTATGGATGAATCCGTGGACTCGATACATCTTGCAAGAGAAAACATAATTTATGCTTACCTGATAAATTTCTTTCTCTTGCGATGTATCGAGTCCACTGCCCGCCCTGTCTATTTAAGACAGGTAGTATATTTTTATTTAAAAAACTTCAGTCACCTCTGCACCCTATAGTTTCTACTTTTTCTTCCTAGCCTTCGGTCGAATGACTGAGGGGTGGAGCTAAGGGAGGAGCTATATAGACAGCTCTGCTGTGGGTGCTCTCTTTGCCACTTCCTGTAAGGAAGGAGAATATCCCACAAGTATGGATGAATCCGTGGATTCGATACATCGCAAGAGAAAGAAATTTATCAGGTAAGCATAAATTCTGTTTTCGTTCATATTGGCAAGAGTCCATGAGCTAGTGACGTATGGGATATACAATCCTACAAGGAGGGGCAAAGTTTCCCAAACCTCAAAATGCCTATAAATACACCCCTCACCACAACCGCAATTCAGTTTAACGAATAGCCAAGTAGTGGGGTGAAAGAAAAAGGAGTAGAAAGCATCGGAAAATGAACTGGAAATATAATTGTGCTTTATACAAAAAAACATAACCACCATAAAAAGGGTGGGTCTCATGGACTCTTGCCAATATGAAAGAAATGAATTTATCAGGTAAGGTCTTACATAAATTATGTTTTTTTTTCATGTAATTGACAAGAGTCCATGAGCTAGTGACATATGGGATAGAAATACCCAAGATGTGGAACTCCACGCAAGAGTCACTAGAGAGGGAGGGATAAAAATAACAGCCAATTTCTGCTGAAAAAAATTAAATCCACATCCAAAAAAATAAGTTTCTCATAATTGAAATGAAAAAAATTAAAACAAAAGCAGAGAGGGGGGCGGAGCTAGCCACGGTGGAGAGCAGACGCAGTGTGTGTGAGCTCCTGCATAGTTTTATTTATTTTGATATAAAGTAGTGTTTCCTTGCAAAACCTTGTGGGACATTTATGCTCATCTGAGTGGTGGCTGGTTTGGGGTAACGGAAGATCGAGGGATCTACATTCTACCCTCCCTACAAAAGAAAATAACGGAGCCGACTTTGAAGGAGCGCATCAGCCAGACCGGAGCCCAAAGAACCCACTCGCTGAAGTGCCTGAGCGGCATAGAGGGGAAGCGCCTATGTACAAAGGAGCGGGTGAGTCAGAGAGACTTTATGAGACGCAGTCTTTTTTTAATTAAACCCCGCAGTAGTACCGGCATAAAAAAGGCGCGAAAACACGCCATTAATCTGTGACATCACAGGGAGAATCCGGAAAAGACAGAGGGAGGCGGCCTCGGAGTTAGACGCAGCAGTATAACCAGTGAATTACCTGCACAAATAAAAGCATACACAAGCTCCGGTCGCCTATAAGCAATATTCAGATAACACAGAGGGGCTCTTAAAGACACATAGCCAAGTCTTTCACTATCTTGCAGACTCATTGAGAGGCGTACAGACGCCGCAAGTGCTTAGGAACTGAGCGCAGGTCAGAAAAGCACCGTATTGTTTTACACAAGTAGATGAGGGTATGTGAATGCCTCTATACTCACAAACTGAGCTGGTGAAATGAAACACGTCCTAACATTAATAAAACTAAAGGGACATTTAACTACTTGATACTGCAAACGGATCCTGCGGTTTAATATATTAACAGCAACCCAGAGTCACATCAACCCCTCCGGACCTACATATCAGCTCCCACACGCCAAGAACTGCCTTAAAGACATTTGTTTTGGTACACTGCGGGGCCAGACCAGAATACCATAGACTTCTCCTATACCCTTCTGGCTCCAACAGAACAGACCCAGAGACAAGGAGCCTACCCAAAAGCCTGCACCCTGAACAAAGCTGAGCCCTTTACATTCTTTCAAAATCCTATACTTTAATTAGTACTCAACAAGGGACCTCCAGGCCTACCATAGACCACTATCTTCTAATTCCAGACTGAAGCCTCAGCACCCTAAAGCTTGAGCGCGCTGTGTTAACACCCCAGGAGG